>NW_024498562.1:1065341-1141913 GCF_017590055.1 Onychostruthus taczanowskii
CCCGCTCCGGCCCCGCGCACGGCAGGAGGCGGCGGGGCCCCGCCGGCCCCCGGGGAGCCGCGGCGGGGGCGGATGGAGACAGCGGGCACGGCGGCGGGCTGGGGTAAGGCAGGGCAGGGCGGCATGGGGGAAGGTACGGGCTGAGCCGGGACGGGGGAAGGCAGCAGCCGGGGGAAGGCAGGGGCTGAGCCGGGATGGGGGAAGGCAGCAGCCGGGGGAAGGCAGCAGCCGGGGGAAGGCACGGGCTGAGCCGGGTTGGGGGAAGGCAGCAGCCGGGGGAAGGTACGGGCTGAGCCGGGGTGGAGGAACGCAGGGGCTGGAGCTGAGCCGGGCTGAGGGGAGGCAGGGCTGGAGCGGGCTGGGGAAAGGGGCTGAGATGAGGAGAGGCAGAGCCTGAACCGAGGTAAGGAAGGAAGCAAGGTGGGGAAAGGCGTGAGCCGTGCTGGGATAAAGCAGGAGCCGTGCCGGCTCCGGGGGGCCGATCCCGGCCGGGAGGGCAGGTTCTGAGGGGCCGCTCCCGGCCGGGTGGGGCAGGCTGTGAGGGGCCGCTCCCGGCCGGGTGGGGCAGGCTCCGGGGGGCCGATCCCGGCCGGGAGGGCAGGCTCCGAGGGGCCGCGGGAGCCCGTGGGTTGCCGCCCAGCCGCGGGTACGGGCTGCGGGGATCCCACAGCCCAAAGGCCCCTGCCCGAAACTTTGTGTGGGCCGGGCCCCCTCCCGAGAAGGGAGCGGCCCCTTGCCAGCCGTGCCCGCCGGGGGCAGGGCAGGGCAGCGCCCAGACCCCGAGCCGAAGTCTGTGACACAGAGAGCGGCTCTCGGGAATCAGCCTTTAAATCCGTCTGCATTAGCAAACGAGCTCATCTTTTAAGAAATCTAAAGATGTGGTTATTTAGGACACGTTTTACTCGTGTGCATTTTGTTGCCTGTAAATATAAATCTTTGAAGAGCAAGTTATAAATATTAAAGCCTAAGTGCATAGGGGGAGTATGTGTATCAGATTTTAGACTAAATTTATTCCAACCCAGTTTGGCACACACATGCCTTATGCGTTCAAGCTGCACTCACACAAATCAGGGGAGTTATTTGGTTTTACAATGGTAGGTGCCTGTTTCAGAGACTGGTGAATGACTTAACAATAATTAGCATATTTATATAACACATTGTTGTTTATACATGGGGTTTGGAATCTGAGAGGCATTAATACCATCTCCTGAACAGGAGGGATTCCTAGAAGTATGAAGCAGTGGTTTGTTTGGCATTTTTCTCCCATTCAGGCTACATCTATGTGTGCACTCAGGCTCTGAGATGTGCAATCCTGCCCAGAGAGAGCAGGTGAACCTTAACTCAACGTGCCTTCAACTCACATCTGGTACCAAACAAAACCAAGCTGCTATTAAGGACCTTTCTCTTCATTTTTCCCTTTTTAGTTATTTTCTTCCATCTTCCTCTCATCTCTGGAAGCTCCATCAGTATTGGGATAGGCAGCAATTATTCCAATCTCCGTAAGTAATCTCTTTTTCTTTTTTTTTAACTGCATTATTGGCATGCTTTGCAGTCATGTACAGATGCAGGATTATATTTAAAGTTCTCTAGCAGGTAAACATCAATCCAGTAAAAAGCAAATAGCTTCCTGACTGAGAAAAAACTGAGTTAACAGAAATGTCCTTAACCTTGTCATCTTTAGGCAGACCAAACTCAAAGAAATCACAGAATTGTCTGAAATAAAGGACCATAAAATTTACTGTCAGGTACAAGTACTTCAATTTTTTATTTTTTTTTAAATCCTCCTTTCAGCATTTTTTCCCACAACAGCAAACTAGCAAACTGACAAATGGAGCACACTGACTTCAGTCAAAAATTTATAACATTTTGGCACTCACTAGTGAAACAAATGTGGCTAAAAATTACTTCCAGTCGTTGAAATAAAACAATTCCTGACATTTGACTTCCTTCTGCTCTCCTTTTTATGACTGCCTTTTGTAGTCATTACTTGAAGGTTTTTTGAAAAGGAAATACAGCATTATAGGAGCCAGTTATCCTCATGTCACTGGTCCTATTCTGGCAGAAAACCACGTGCACACAGGGAAGCAGGGCAGCCTGTCCAGTGTCTTGGATGGAAGAATGCAAAATGAGAAAAATACACAACAATTAAACCCACCAAGAGCCCTCTTGAAGCAAGGGCTTCTGCTCAAGGAAACCGTGCTGGAATGTTAGAGTCAGACTGTGACTTTGTAACACAGGTCATGCCCATCATGGCTGAGAAATCCTACAATTAAAGGTGCAGTTGAAAGGAAGAACAGACAAGGAGTTCCCTTCATTTACTTTGGAACATACATGGAGGAACACAAAGACAGCTACAATCATTCATAGACTAGAACTCACACCCATTTTAATATTTGGTGTCGCAACCTACCATGAGAGCAAACTTGGAGAAATTATTCATAGAGTCACAACCAGCTTCTGTCTACTGTAGGGATTTTTAGGATCTATCCCTAAGATAACTTTGGTAATTGAGAGCAGAGTTGCATTGGTAAAGGTGAAGACAGTGCAAAAACAAGTAAATGCCAAGTGCTATCTTTCAGATTGCCTGGTAATCTCCTCCAAAACACCACATTAAAGCTGGGCTGAAGAGCAACTGCAAAATCAGTACCTGCTGCCTAATAGATGCCCAACTGGCATCACCCAAGTCACAGAAAATACCTAATAGCAGTACAAAAATGTGGACATTGGTACAGCTGCATTGGCAGTCTCTCATTTGTTAGGGAGCTGCCTGTGGGCTTGGCAAGAAAATCCCTGTGCTGTGCTGGTGTTGTTACAGGTCAATATTGCAAAAAGAATGCTGAGATTATTTTCCCCCAGAAATGTTGGGTTTACATAATGCACAAAGTGATGTTTCCCAGCACTTCGCTGCAGGACAGCTTTGTGTTGCATTGGGTTTAGATCAGCAGAGTTCTGTAATAAAACAACTGCAGCAACCAGTTCAGAGGATTGCTCTCATTTCCATGCAGGTGCCTACAAAATTAAGTGGTTTAGATCAGGATTTTCCTTCAGCCTTAACTGAGTCCAGCCCAGCCAGGCCTGACACTCTGGTCCTCTCCACAAGGGCTCTCAGCTTTAATTCCTATAATGCCTAGGCTCTGAAATGTTCCACTGGCAGGAACAGATAACATGAACACAGCACCAGGTGGGCATTAGCCACAAGTGAAACCGTGGCTCATGGGATGCCTTTACAGCAGATGTGGAGAGACCGGAGTTATCCCAGGCTGTGTGGAGGTACCACAGGAAGGAGACTCCACTGTGGCCTCTGCAGAACTCCTGTAGGACAGGTACCAGACCTGTTTGCTGCCCAAACACTGAATTTCCTAAGCAAGGGCAAAGGCCCAGGAGCAGTACTGCAGCTCTGCCCATACAGAGTCAGCTGTGCCTGGAGAGTCCTGCTCTAGTCCAGGACAAAGGGGAAAAGTCACCCAAGCAAAGTCCAGGCAAGAGAATACTCAGGGATGGAGCCCAGTGACTTCAACAACACAGAGCCAAGGTGGGCTGACAGGGCCAGAGTTCAACAGAACTTCCTAGTCAGAAATAGAATTTGTTTTGACTTTGTTGCTTTAGATGTTTCTTTCTGAGAGAAACATCGGATTTTCTTTGCAAAGTGTTTCTAGGTTTTAGTCAGCTGTGTTTGGATGGTTGGTTGGTTTTCAGAATAAAAAGTCAGATTTATCTCTAGAAAATAATGACAATGAATATATATTATTAATCAGCAGTCATGAACCTCAGTCAGTGTTTCAAATGCTTAAATGAAGGGGTCCAAAAACTGTCAGAGAAGTAAAAAGGCAGAAGAATTGTTCTATGCAAACTGCCTTCCCTTTTTGCATGTGCCTGCCTCCTCCACCTCCTTCCCAGCACTTCTGAGATTTATCTCTGAGGAAATTCGTTGTAGACACAAGTAAAAGCAATCAAACCAACTGATTATTCAATCAATTATGCAGATTGCCAACACATATGTGGTTTTATAAAAAGATAGTTATCCAGCTATTTAGTGACTCTATGTATTCAAATATTAAGTATTTATGATTGTCCAATTCAACTACATCCCTGCTTTTATATATAAGAGCACAAGGAATGTCCAGAGGTATGTCAAATGTTCATTTGCAGGCATGAATGACAAAACCCAAAGCTTTAATATATACAAACAGCATTTCCAAATCCAGCACTAAGATTCCTGTCTTAGAATCTTTAGAGACTTTAGACTTGTCCTAGCTAAACAGAATTCTCTCACCAAACCAAGAAGGAACAAAAGCGTTCCTACTATGGCTCTCTGCGCACAAAAACCCACCTAAGACAGGCCCAGGGGACACCTCCCAGAAGGGAAAAGTGCAGAAAATCCTCATCCTGGAATCAGTAGAGCCACCTTGCAGGCTGTCCCTCAGCATCTGGCTCGGGGACAGCAGAAGAGCACAGCTGGCTGCCAGCTGTGCTGCCATTGACTCCAGCACTGAGACTGAGACCCCAGGACAACAGTGAAAGGATGAATAAACTTATACTCATCAACAAGGAAATCTTTCTGCACACAGCAAGAATAAAATGCCTTCTCCACTGGGACTCTGCAGCTCTTGATGGCACATCCTGTCTTTTTCTTACTCCAAACTCAGCCAGTTTAGTGCAGTTGTCTGAGGCACGAACACAATTCCCAATGACAGGAAGCACAACATCAACAGGAACATCTGTTCCTGCACATCCCCAGGCACAGAGCCCAGTGCCTCAGTCCAAACCAGGGAAGAGACTGGGTGATTTGGGGTCTGTGCAAGCACCTGCAGGAGTTCTCCGGGCCGTCCCAGATGTGAGACATGCAGAAGGACAGGAGATTGTTTCCAGCTTTGGTGGGAGCTGCTAGCCTGGGGAGGTGCAGGATGCCAGGAGTTCAAGAGAGAGCCTGACAGATCTGCAGCCAGACTTGTGCACAGCACAGCAGGACATCCCCTTGCACTTGTGGGATGCCTTAAGAAGTGTCAGTGATCAAAGCACCAACATGCACCACCCATTTTCAAAAATGCCAGATAACCACATGGGTCTGTAATGCCAGACACTGATGGACATGCACTGCATCTGCCCCCTCTATAGTGCACAGCAAAATTTAATCCCCAGAATAATCTGCTCTTTTCTTCCTTCATTCTATTTCTTCTCCAAGTGTGGATGTTTTTCTGAAGCTGCCAAAGAGGTTCCCATCTCCTTTTCCTTAAGGGCATACCCCATATCTCTCTACAGTTTTCCACATTGCGCTTCATGTTTTAATGACTCCAGCTGGGCAGGAGAGAAGGATGCTCAAATACCTCCAGAACCACACCTTGGAATCCTTCGTTCCTCTCCTCTACTAAGTAATGGCCAGCATCTTTCTGCCATCAATTTACTTTCTGATGGCTTGAAGTCATCTGTTACATGAAGAATCATTTCTTCACCTTTTAAATGGAATCTGCACTGGGAAGGGATCCATTTCTCTCCAAGCCTGACAGTTTCTCATCCTCCTGTATGAGGCTGTAGGCTGACAACTCCATTTCAATAACTTCCATTGTGCCTACTAACTTAATGCTTTCATTTCAAGCAGCTTCTCCCAAGTCACACTTCTCCACTCGAAATAATAGATTAGGAAATAATAGATGCATAGTTCCCATGCACCTGCATTGCACACATACAGAGTCTAGTCCAAACTTGCTCTCTAGCAAATAAATAAAATGATGCTTCAGTTTTTGGAGGGGATCTCATCAAGCTGCTACAAGCAGCTCTATCAAGAAACCTCTCAAAGGGGAGCTTTGGTTTAGATCCTGTTTGAGCTGTGTGTTCAGGCACCTTTATGCAGAGCATCTCTCCGGGAGAGGTGGACTCCTCTGTAAAGCTTCCCTACAGTCTCTGTCCTCAGATGTTTTGAAGACTTGACCTCCAGCTCAGAGCTGGCAGAAGCAGTTCAGTTTGACAGCATTTATGCAAACTGGGATTTTAGCTCCAAGACATAATACATATCTTGCTGGAACTTCCTGAAATACACCTGACTTTTTTTTTTTTTTTAATTACATTATATGACATATGGAAGCCTACAGTCCTCAAGAATCTGCGTGAAGATAATTCATTAAAGGACATTCCAGCTAAAGCCCCATGATCTCTGTCTACTCTTAATACAAATAGTTCCATGACACTTTGTTTTCTGTGGGCTCTTTAATAATAAGTTTCTTATCTTTTAATTGCTCTTTTTAGTTGCAAGCATAGTTAATCCCTCTGTTTCCATCTTTAAAATGAGGATTTGTCTTTCAGCAATTGTTTTTTCCTTCATTGACAAGTAATCTTTACTAGTTTTATGGTTTAAGAAAAGCATCTCTGTAAGCATCTGATCTTCAGAGGTTTTCAACATCCAGCTTTATTTTGATTTAGCTGCAAAATTTCTACAAGATTACTTCTACTTAGAAGCCCCAAATAAACTGAAGCTTAATCACTCTAGGTTCTGCACAAAACAACTGGCCTTGTTCTTTGAGATGACAGGTATCTAGAAAACACAAAAGGTGGGCAGAGGGAAAAAAGGCTGGCAGAAAAGTCAATTGCTTTAAATTACACAGGAACTTAAGGAGAAAGCCTGGCTCTCCTGGCTGCCGGGTTGGTGTCTGTCCATTCCCTGCCACTGACTCTGAATTCTGTTTCCACTTACTGAGGACCTGCAATGTTTATTATGGTTAGGTGACAAATGCAGGGGAGTCTCCATTCCACTGGGGAAGGAATTTCTCCAGCAAGGCCTCAGGATTTAGAGATGAGCTTTACAAAACAGGTCCCAGATCTTCTCAGGGTGAGAGCAATTGTGAGCTCTTTGGTCACAGCTGGGAGACCAATTCTTACTAGGACCCCCTCGTATTGAATTTTGCTTCTAATCCACACTTTAACATCTCTTATTAGCAGAAATCAGTATTTTGGTTATTTCTAAGCTAAACTACTGAGCTACAGACTGGCTGTTTTCACTCTCCAAACACACACAGCAGACAAGGCTCAAACAATTGGCAAGAAGTACCGGGCTTTATTGAAGAAGTTGGTCACAGAAAGCCCAGCACAGAAGACCAGAGTTTCCAGAAATGTTCAGACCAGGTTTCCTTGTTGTCACCTCAATGTATTGCCCTGAAACTTGCTCCAAGGGCAGTGATTACACAGGGAACCACAGGACCCTCACTTCCTGGGCAGCAGAGAAAGGGTAAGGCCCTGCTGCCTTGACCAGACAATAAAAGCTCTGAGAGGTAAATTAACTGTGAGTTACTTTATTATTTTATTTTATATTTAAAGACAAATTGCTGCTTTATTGCAGCAGCCATGTTGACAAGTAGCCCAACCATATCTAGTCACTGTAACTCCAACTCTTCCTCAGAGACACATCCAGAGAGAAATGTGAATCCACAGATTTCTGGTTTGGCCTGGAACTTGGTGCTAAGGGAGGAACACACACTCTGCAAAGAAGAGCAAAAAGGAGGAGCTATTTGGGGTGATTTTTGTGCATCATTTGAAGAGTACATCAAACTGCACTAATGATCACTCTCCTCACAGTAAACACATTTGTGGAATCAGATGTTCCTTTAGAAAGAATGTGGGACACTCGGTAGTAGACTGAAAACAGTTCCAATGCATCCTGCTGGGTGCTCTGGCTGAACAGCACATCTCTGAGCAGTAATCCCAAGCAGAAGCTGGTGTTTAGGGAGAGCACAAAATCAGAATATCACCAATACTGTTTAACTACATGGACAATTTTATAAAATACTTTCCTTTTAGAACAGCACAATCATAAATGGAAACATGAGTGGAAACTGCACTGTTGCCACTTGATCCTATTAATCAGTCTGAAAGATATGTGAAAACCTGATAGATAGCTAAAAATAGAAAAAAATCCCTTAATTCAGAGCTTTATTTCTGTGCTTCTCTAAATGGAAACATGAGTGCCACTTGATCCTCTTAATCAATCTGAAAGATATCTGAAAACCTGATAAATAGCTAAAAATAGAAAAAAATCCCTTAATTCAGAGCTTTATTTCTGTGCTTCTGATTAAAACAAACAAACAAACAGACAAACAAACACATTTCTAGATAGATAAGCAAGCTGTAAATTGGAAATTTTCCTAAAGTTGTAGACATAAGATCTCCAGCTCTTAAGGAGAGCTGCAGCATCTGCAGAGGTAAAAACAAGAACTTTTCCCCAGATTTTCAAATTATGGTTCCCAAATACAGCCAAGGAAAACGTGGTAAAATGCGAGGATAAAGGTAATATCAAGGTACTGTAGTAGTACAGAAATGACATCCTGTGTCTGTGCTCTGGTTTAAGGTTATTGTACTTTTAATTAGTTGCCATCAATGCAAAAATATTGAGGAACTGGTGCACACAAGAAGTCACCAGAGATGAGAATTGGCTTCCTTACATTGTGTTTGGCACAGGTTTCTATGTCATGCTCATCTAGATCATAGATTCATAGCATTAAACATCACCCCAACCTGGGCCATGAGTGGTTCATTCAATATCACTCACTGGCTGTGGTGACAACTGGGTACCCACTTCAACAGAGACACAGTTCAGTGGACATGTGGCTAAAAATATTGGTATTACTGACACAGGAAAATTAGTTGCAAACTATTACCTTTTATTACTGTATTTGTATATTGATGCAGATTAGTTTTCAACTTGTGGGTCAATTTTTTTGCATTACATCTGTATAATACTGCCCCTTAGCCTAAATGTGACATGGCCATTTTGATGTTCCTAAGTCACCAGATTCCACTTGCTAAATCCATCAAACGCGGGCTGATGTAGAATCCACACCCTGCACCCCATTGCATGGCCCTCTCTGATAGGAACAGGTGAAGGACCAGAAAGGGCTGCTCTGAGAGAGGTTTCTTAGCTCCCTGTCACCCATAGGAAAAACGGGTTTCAAATCAATTTTTAGTTTTAACACATGCTTTGAAGACAAAATGCCTTTTGGCAGCATGTACTGGAACAGAAGGATCACCTTGGGAAGTAATGCATTTTTCCACCAGTGAAACAATCAGTCTCGAAAGAATTTTCATTGCAAAGAACTGAAACCTCATTATTTGCTCAGTCTGTGATGCCTCCGTCCCTGCCTGCTGGCTGTGCCTCGCTCTCTTCCTCAAAAAAACACTGACATATTTTTAGTTTTCATCATTTTGGGGATTATTTTACAGCTCCCTTTGAGAACAGATGGGAAATTTGTATCATCTGGATTTACAAAACACATAATTTGCACTTGCTACAGCTGGGATAGGTTTGCACACCCATCTTTTAACCATCATTGTACCCCACTGCTTCTCAGTCCAAAGGAAATTGGATCTGCCCGTGTAACGTTTTACAGTTTACAATGTGAATGGTTCTTCCTGAGGCTAACAAAACATCACTGTGGGTTTCTGGTGTTCTCACAAAGGCCAGATCCCAAAGTGACTTCCCCAGTTCAACAAGAGCTGGCAGCACACAAAACCCAGCATTACCTCATGGGACATGAGGTGTTTGGGTTAGAGTGACCTTAAAAGTGGAGCCAGTGAAGTGGTGAAAGGTAAAACAGGAATTTTATATTGCAGGAACTGTAGAGAATTTTTATATGTCCAAAAAGTGGTGACATCACAGCCAGTGGTAGAGGAGAATTGTGCTGAACTGGTAAAAACAGGAGCAGTGAAGAAGATACAAAAGTGTGTAACTTCACACTTTTGCAACTTCATAGAGGTTTAAAATCATTAGGGCAGCTTTGAAATAGAGTCAGAATTAAACAGATTTATGGAAGGTATCACCAATTACTTACATATGACAATTAATACGACATTTATTATCAGGACCAATTACTTCAATAAATTTCCTAATAAATTATTTTTTCCCTTTGTTCTGTTTGACATTTGCAATGACTGTTTAACCAATCCAACACCAATAAAAGTTGTTTCCATTTACACAAGGACTACCCTTGGCACCACAAAGTATTATTGCTTAGCAGCTGCTTCTATCATTTTATTAACTCTAAAAAAAACCCCAAAACCAACAAAGCAACAAACAACACCCTTAAAAAACCCCACAAACAAACAAGCAAAACAACCCACACCCATACAGGAACTCGCACAATGTTAGTTGCTGGGAATTCCATGCAGTTTTACCTGGAATTGTCTGAGATGCCTGCCAGAAATGCAGAGGCCGTTTGGGAGGTGCAGCACGATGTTCTGAAGGTGCCCTGTGATCCTGGAAGGTGGCACAGCTGCAGGTGCAAGGGCCCAGGCTGAGATTTGCTGCGGCAGTGCTGGTGGTGTTTATGAACTGGGGACACTGCCATCTTCCTCTGGAGCAGCTGTGCAGGAGGGCAAATCAGGAGCAATTACCCAAACTGCAGGATTTGCGGCTGTAAAGGGTGACAAAAGGTTCCAAATTAAAAATCCTGGAGAGCTAACAAAGCTCATGTAGCAGCAGTGCCTGCACTCTGCTGGGTGCCAGCCTGCACCTCGGAGCCTGTGTGCTCCAGAGCTCGTGCTCTTCAAGCTGGGCCTGAACCTTTGCTTGCCTCTGGAATGTTTTAGATTGTTCACATCAAGTGGCCTGGATACAACCTGAATTTATAATACTCTGCCGAAAATTAAAGCTGATTTCCAAAGAATCTTTCTGCACAAAGTTCTGCCTTACCAAACTTAAAAATATTTAATTTAGTCATTAATGAAGTATTTTCTGTCTCGTCTGCTTCTCTTTTTCTTTATTGGAAGACTCTACGTGTGTCAGTGCACACTCAGATGCACTTGTCAGACAATTTTTTGCATTTTTGTACCATCCAAACAAGATCCCTTCAAAAACTCTTCTGGTGAAAAGAGAAAAAATTATAAAATAATATACTCTTTGAATAATGTAGGAAGTTTTTACCTCTCTTTTCCTGAAGAATTTTCTGACTTCCCGATCTTCATAATTCTGTTTGTTCCATATAAAATGTTAATAGATTTGTTACCTAAGAAACTGAAATATATTTACATGATAAGTTATTTTTTCAATTATTTGCTCAGTTATTTAGATGGTTCAGTGGGACACTGAAATTCCATGGGATATTTTGTATTGTGAAGTGTAAAACACACAAGAAAACCCCATATACTTCCTTTCACAGAGATGCCCCAGTTCCCATTAAACTGTGTCATGCAGCTGCTCTTTGAATGTTGATGGATGTGAAAAGCCAAACTGCTGCTGCCAAACCCTCAGAGCTTTTGGCATGGGAAGGGGTGGCCCTGCTGAGATGTGACAAGTGACACCAGTCCCACCCACACTCCCATTTCTCATGCAAATATATTTTGTACAGGTGAATATTAGCATGACCTGAAACTGCTTTTCTGTTACCAACTGTCCTTTGAGAGGAGGAAATGTCTGTTCATTGCTGTCTGTGTGCACAAAGATAAAAGGAACCCCAGTGCACTATCAAAGGACAGGAGAAAATTACTTTTTTCCCTTCTCTAGGCAGAGAGGAGTGATTCCGTTTTCTACTCAGCTTCCCAAAATCAACAGTAGCCCTGGGACACATCTTCAAATCATTTAACTGAGGGGCCAGTGAAACATTTGGCTTCAGGCAGAGCTACAGCCCCTACTGGATAGGATTTCATGTCTCTGCAAACCAACCCTGAGTTTATGTCTCCATAAATTCACCCAAGGCTTGATTAAGAGTATTGAAAAAAACCTTCCCCACTCTATCAGATTCAGTTCCTACCCTTAATTGTGAAATTGGAAAGGGACTATGACAGAGTTATACTTACAGCTAAGGAGGTCTTAATCCAGTCCTTCAAGTTTATGGAAGATAACAGATCTCTTTTTTTTCCCCATTTAACCATTTTGTGTTCAACTGGGCTGAAGATGCATTGTTTTGGTTTGGGTGTTCAAGCACGTCAGGCTCAGAAGGCTCAGAGGCACCTGAGCCTTGTGATTTCCCTGCTGTGCTTCACCTGGACCTCCTCTGGCTCAAACCCATGGAAAATGCCCGGAACAGGACAGGAAGGCTTTGTTTCAGTCTGAGACCCTTTTCAGGCCTGACAAAGCAGAGAGGGCTGTCATCCAGTCAGGCCTTTCAAAAGCAGCAAGATTGACTTTCAGAAGGAATTGCTCGTTACACAATCATCTATTGTTTCTCCTCCTTTCAGATTAACTGAGCCTTCTGCTGAGTAAAAATGAACCACAGTGTGGTGACAGACTGCCTCTTACACTGGCTGTGCTGTCACTAGAAGGGGGACTGTGGCAGAGTCCACATGTCCTTGAAATTCTGCTCAAGTGAGTTACCCTTCACTTTCCTGAATCATGCCCTCACATTCTGTGAATGTGAATCCATCTGCTCACCAGCTCAGTGTCTGCAGCAATAGGCTGCTCTCAACAATAGGCTTCATCTGGTTTTGCTGTTGCAAGGACATGGATATTTAGAGGCTTATTTATTCATCTGTCTAAATCATTC
Organism: Onychostruthus taczanowskii; assembly: GCF_017590055.1. Taxonomy (NCBI): domain Eukaryota; kingdom Metazoa; phylum Chordata; class Aves; order Passeriformes; family Passeridae; genus Onychostruthus; species Onychostruthus taczanowskii. The sequence continues at coordinate 1,077,803 of NW_024498562.1, forward strand.
ATACTGGATGCTGAGTTCAAGGACCATGTGTGGTTCAGGCAGCAGTGGGAATGGAAGATGTGGTCAAGCTCAGAGTGCATTAAGCTAATGTATTATGAAAGCTACTGCCCTGAAATGCCAGTTGAGGAGGGAGAAGGAAGGAAAAAAGCCTAAGAAAGGCAGTTGCCATTGCCAGAAACAATTAGGCACTGGCAGCTCTGTAGAGTGGTGGCTGGTGGCTGGGCCTGTGCGTTTGGAAGTGGAGTGTGAATAACCAAACCACCTCACAGCTGATTCCAGTGATGCCTGGCCAGGGGAGAGGGCAGAATTACTGCCAGGTGAGAGATATCCAGTGTATTTAAAGGAGTCATGGGGTACTTTTGATACAGAGTGCAGACAGTTTTAGCCATTTGTTTTAAAACCAGATTTGTTGCAAAGGAGTTGAAGGAGGTGTTGAAGGATCTCTGCTGAACACAAGGTGCTGCAGTCTCAGCAGCTGCTGTTTACAAGCAAACTTGGAGATGCAACCACCTCAGCTTCTTCAGTTCCTGCCTTGTTATGTTTACACTTTAATGTCAAGCTACAGTTTTAACACTGAACCCTTCCTTTTAGCATACCCACTTTGTGACTAACAACATCTAAGAGACAAACTGCTTTTAGACCTCTATTCTACACTCTACAAATAGCATTGATCACGTGCTGGCACTAATTACTTGTGGATTTCAGTTACCATGACATTTTACATAGAAGAGCGTGGCCTCAGTTGTGCAGAAGGACCAGGTGTTACAATGGCAGAGTGTACTTCAGGTGAAAGTAACCCAAAAAATGAAATTCAGGAGTGAATAATACCCCTCATCCTCCAATAGGCATGAGATACATGGAGGAAGAATGCAAAGTAAAACCCTCCGGACATGCAGAGTGTGGGCAGCAGGCCCTCACCACCATCCCTGCTCAGCACCACCCACTCCCAGGCTGCCCAGAGCAATTCCAGCCCCACACAACACTCTGACAATAGAGCAGCATCCAGATTAGATCCAAGGAGCACAAAATATTATGACTTTACACTGAGAATTACTAAGGTTTACAGTAATGTGCATGGGAGGAATATAAGACCTGAATTTAGGCAAGATCTTATGTTCTTACACTCTGAATTCATAACCTGATCGGCAGAGATTGCAGCTAGACATGGGGTTGTGGTTTTTCCCCTGAGAAAACATATTGGGTGTGGCTGTGAAAGGTTTAATGGGAACACACCAGTTTGGATGATCTTGCATTTTGCCAGGATCCCATGGTAACCTTTAATCAATTGCATTGCAGATAAGAATGTGTTCTTTTCTGCCCTTCTATAAAGGTGTGCATAAAGTAGTGACTGGAAAGAATCTTCTTAATATATGTAAATATATTTTTTTCTGAATGCAAAGCTGTCACTTCAGTGCTAGTAAAAAGCTACAAGAATGACAGCTGACAAAATAGGAGTCAAGTACTCAGGGGTTTGCTCTGAACACTTTACAGCCATTAAGAGCTCCAAACCAACAGAGCAGTTGCAATATTTACAGGAGTGCACGGAACTCAGAAACTGCCTGGGGGAAAATTCATTATTTGTCAGTGCAAGGACTGATGATCTTCAGTCTTCACACACTGCCTGTTCACAAGTGACCCTGGGAGCAGAGTCACCTCTGGGCAGCAGCAGCTGCCCCCGCGCAGACACAGAGCCGCTCCAGGCGGCTGCCAGGGCCACAGCAAAGCTCCCGGAGTTACCCGGGCAGCATTCCCTCAGTGCCAGCTGCCCAGCAGCACTGCTGCTGCCCAGGAATGCAGCACAGAGCCAGACGGAATCCAAGCGCTGCCAGGCACATGTCCATAGCAGCACTGTCCACATCAGGAAACCATCAATGCGCGCGTGGCTAAATCAGCACGTGAGAAAGTACTTGTGCATAAAACCCCCACCTTTGTGACTAATGTGTAGGTAACATTATGTAAGGTACATAATTATATACCTTACATACTTTATATATATATATATGTATATATAATACATATACAGTATATTTATCTATATATATAATATATGGTATATAATTATATACCATACTTATTAACTAATATCTTGGGGATGAGTATATATCTAAATATATATAATAAATATATATCATATTTCCTACTTTTCCTCCTGTCTGTGTGCAGGATAGAGGCACTCCATTTGAATCATTCACTGTTCTAATTTCTGACTTTCTGGTTTTGTAATACTGACATCTAAACATTTAGCCCATAGGGAAGAAAACACCTTGGTTCCTTCAGAATAGGTTTGGTATATTTGATATACCTGTTTCATCCTAATATATTTTAGGATATTTCGGACTTCCTAGCAGGATCCAAGCGCCTTGTGTTGTCCTCTGAAAGCAACAGTCATTTTAAAGAACTACATCCTTGAGCCACAAAGCATGAATGAAAATACCTGACTTTTATATGTTAGTTATTATTATTCTTTCTTGTCTTAGATTTTTTACATTTACTTTACAGTTAATGGTATCTCGATTCAGAAATTTAATTTTATTTTTATTTTGGCAAACAAAAACTTCATCTACTTCATATGAAACCCATAAATAATAAAAACAAGGAACCAAGAAGAGAGTATAGTTCCCTTATAGCGTGTTTTTCTCTTAAATCATTATGAATAGATACCTTTAAAGCTTGTGTCAGTCATATCACTTATCCATTACTTGTATGTCCTTGGACAATTTCTCATGCTGCTTAAGGACACTGATTAAGCATACAAATAGATCTATCACCTAAAATTGTTGTTTATTTATTTAGAGGTTTTCAGAGACATAGGGATTGTCACCTTTTTTTGAATTGAAAAGGATTTTATATAAATAAAAGCAGGAATAGATAATAGATAGATAGATAGATAGATAGATAGATAGATAGATGAAATTTACTTTCATATTATTACTTCAACAACCTAAAAATCTTTTGATAAATGGCTTTAAATGACTATAAATTTGGGTTTTAACAACAGGCAAGTGCAGCAGGCTATAAAGTTACAGCTATCAGACTGTCAGTGCTAAAACCCTACGGCAGTCGGCAGTCATCTCCCCACACTTGTTTAGAGGCCACATCTGCATCCCCTACACTCATACACACAAATTCCCAGTGGAAATTGGAACCTTCTGCTAAATGGCTGTTTCTTCAAGGACAAGAAGTGGCACAATATCTTCTGATTCAAGAAGTGACACAATATGTTCTGATTGCCAGTGCTGGTAGCCAGCAGTGCTCCCACTGCTCTCTGTGTTTCTGACTCACATTAGCAGGGTGCAGCAGGACCTCTTGCTGCAGTTATGATGAATTAACTGCAGAGGAGGAGGAAGAAGACAGCTGTTGTTTAGGCTTTTTTTAAACCCAAACAAAACCTGTAGTCCAGATCTCTGCCATGCAATATGGTGTTCCTTGACTGCAAGTGCCTCAATGGATGCTAAGCGGGTGTTTGAAATTAATTCCCGCTGGGCTGGAAGTTTGTAATTCTCATCATAAATCCTAATGTAAAACTAGTGCATAGATAGGTTAACATTTCCATTTTCAGTGTGTTACAAATAAATAATTTCTACACTGTAAAAATCTAGCAGAATAAAGCCATGTTCCACCTTTGGAGCTGCCTGTGAAAACAGTCCTTGTCAAAGTTCTTATTCATTAGCAGCCAGGAAGGACAGCTTTACATTTCAACAGGAGGCTGAATCAGCTCCTCAGGTCTTCCCTGCAGCTTATCAGGAAGTCTTCTATGAACCTCAAGAGTTCTAGGGAGAGTAACCCCCAGCAAAAGGGGAAGAACTATCAGGAAGAAGATCTTCACCAGCATCCGTTCTTGCTGACAGCTTGACCCTGACTAAGTAGGTTTGAGATTACTTCCTCAGCCTAAAAATGTGTGAGCACAGGAAGCCCCCACCTTGTCCTCTGCAGAGAAGGATGTGTCCTTAAGTGCCATTGGGATCACAATCCCTGCTTCTCTGGAAGGATTGGACACACAAATACTGCACAGCACTCACCAGGCCAGAAGATGAACCCTCTAAGTACTACTACCAGACTGTGTTCCATCTAATTAGCAAAGCAATTTTGTGATAGAATCAATTAATTACAGTGCCAGGCAGATGGTGATAGAGTCATACGGTGTGCAGAACTCTGTCTCTTAAATTCAGTATCTGGAATATTTATCAAAGTCACAAGGCCTTTCAATGCTGATAATATGCTTTACTGTGTTATTTTGGTCTGCTCTATTTCAATTTTGTTCCAATTCTTTCCCCCACCTCTGGCTTTCCAGAAACCCAAATATCTTTCAGTAAGGCTGAAACAGCACTTCTAAAACAGTTTGTATTATGAACAGTAATGGCAGCTGGTGGTTATGCAGCACCCTAAATAACTCCTTTATCTTTTGGAACCCTCTTGAAAACTCTGTACAATAATTTGACTTTCAAACATCCATGAAACTAAAGAATGAGAACCATTTCAGGTGCTTCTGAAAAAGAGTTCACACACCGCCCACCCCACCCCCCCAGTAAATGCCTACAAGCAGGACTTAAGTACTTTTTGATTCTACTCACAAGCAAATCTATCATTAGCTTTTGAGATCGTGGGATTTTTGGTGGACCACAGCTGTACAGGGATTCCCAGGGAAGTTCACCATGTGCAACTTTATTTGGAAAAAAAACCCAGCAGTTCAGTCTCAGCTATCAACTAACGGAACAGAGCAATCACCCAGAGAACTGGAATAAATACAGGAACCAAAGTATTGGGATGTATTTCCTACTGCCCCAAGAAAACTCCCCCATCAGTCTGAAAACTGGTCAATCACTCCTGTCAATGCTGGACTTCTTAAAAATGAATGACAGAAGCATGGTGAGGTCTGGACTAGATCCTCTATGATAGACTTAGGTTTAAACTGCAGCTGTGGTGTGATTATTCAGGCCCTTAAACAAAATCCTAAATTCAGATTCTAGTGTCCCAAAGCATGGAAGGTTGTGCTTTGTGCAGGTTTGAAAACAAAAAGCTTTCCCACTGTATACCCATTAGAAGGTTATTAGTCCAGTTCTGGTTTTGGTCTGAGAAAGTTTTTTCCTTTAAACAGAGACATAAATGGACAAGTTCCTCAGTCTGTTACGTGTGCCCACAGTGCATTCACTGCAGGGCTTCTGGATTGGCCTGTCACTAAAGAATATTCATGAGATCTGCTTCTTAAGACACTGGCAGCTCATCAGCCACAGAAGCAGATTAATGACAGAGGGAAAGGGAAATTACTTTTAAAAACCTCCATCCCACTGTGCCATTAATGCCTAATCCAATATCCTGGATTCCTGCTCTTGGGCCTCAGAGGGAATCAAACCCTTTGTTCTGGCAATGATAAAATCAGATTCAGTGTGTCTACAGCAGTGACCAGGAGGCCTCAGCACTCATTAGATAACAGACTGCTTTGAATCAGCCATGCAGGATCTCAGAAATGAGAAGGGCAAAGCAAAAAGAGATGCTAAGGAAGGAGTTCAGAAATCCTGAGGAAAGGATTGCCAAAACTGGCAGCTCTTTCTCAGCCATATCACACCAATTTTACTATCACAAAACTCATGGAAATCTCAGGCCACAGCTGTGAGAATGAAGCTACAGGGTTCCGAGGAGATCCACCACTGATGGGGGCAGTCTGGTCACACTAGGGCTCTTGGGCTGTGTGAACAATCATCAGCAAATGGCAGAGACGCCCATGGTTCTGTTTGAGACAAGGAGAAAGATTCCTCAGGGCTTACACAGAGAATGGTGCTTGTAAAACAAAGAGGATCCGTAGTACTTTGCACATCCTTTCAGACCTAGGCATGTGCAGAAATAGCTTTGTAGCCAGCCACGGTGAAGTGAATTTTCAGGGAAGGAACAGAGGAAAAACTCTGATCCTCAAAATCAAAATCCACAGTATCTACTGAGAGTAAGAGTGGACTTTCCAGGGAGGCAGGATTCGAGGATGGATTTCCATCATATGTTCAGCATATTGCTGCAAGGTGGAAAACATCTGTGCTATTGCCACAAACCAGGCTGGCAAGAAGAGCCTGAAAAAGTGGTGGAGCAAACAAGAAGAACGTGGGAGGAGAGAATCTTTGTTCTTTTTGTAGCACCTCACACATGCAGTTTCCCAGCCATGGCTCCTGGGCATTCTAGCTATGTAAGAATATCAGTCCTGGTGTGCTAAGCCAGGCTCCAAAATTCCTGAAAGGTTTTTTAGGGCATCACAGTAACCAACAACAGCCTGAGAAGCCACATGTGTGATTTATGGAGAGGATTCCAGTGCAGCCCTCAGTGTGTGCTTCCCACAGCTGAGTTTGCACACACAAACACACCCAGCTCTGCACAGGAGGGGCTTCATGCAGAAAAAAAAAAATTAAATATAACTTGATACTTCCCATTTTATTAGTAATTTAACACTGCATAGAAAAACTTAAAATAATTCTGTCATGAAGATTTTACTTAAAGCTCACTTTAACAAGAGGTTTCTGTTTGTTCCAAGAGCAACATCTCCACAGCCAAGCCCCCAGATTGCCTCTCTGGGCAGCACCTCAGGCCCTGGGGATTCATAACCTTCATCCCTCTCCTGCAGCTTTATAGAAAGTCATGTATATAATCCTGCCCATGGAAAATCCTCTCTAGGTGAAAAAGATAAAGAAGGGGGGAAAGGAAAAAAAAGCCATCAGCATGCAATTCAGGGGCAGCTTAAGAAATAAATTCTTAGAATCATGCTGACTAATTTGGAAAGAAAAAAATAAAATAATTAATTATTTATAATTAATAATGTCAAAATAAAAAAATCATATTGCAGGATAGGTCCCCAGAATTCAGTTGATTTTTACCCTCCATAGCTGTCCTGGCTTTCAGAAACAGAATCATTACTTCCTAGCTTACTCTGAGAGCTTAATTTTAGCATTTAGGAAGCCAAGCCCTGGCATAAAAGTATTGCATTTAATGTGCACCTACCATGAAATTCAGCCTAATGGGAAAGAACATGAACTGTTTCAAGTGTATTGCAAGTATGAATACATTTGCCTGTTCCTTTCTGGCTCAGTCAACCAGAATCCCCAGATGAAAAAAACACATTCTTATATTTTTCTTCCTCTCCCTTTCTCTTTCCTGTGCTCTCTTTTCTGATTGAGGGTGGTTTTTGCTGTTAAATCCTCTTGGATGGGAAGTAGAACCACTTCTAGGAGTTAACAAAAGCATTGTCCTGCATGCATTCAGGGGAAGCAATGCATGGATTTGTTCCAGTTGAGAAAACAAGCTAACATTTCCCTGGCTGGAAGAGGAAATCAAATGTATGACCTTGCTCAAGGGTTAGCCACACATTTCTCAGAAATTAGTCTTGGAAAAATGGTGCTGACCTGTAGCATTTAAGATGTTCTTGCCTTCATCTCCCTTTTGTCTCCTTCTCCACCACTCATTTAGCATGAAGCTAAAGTACAAACAATTTGAGCTTTTAGTGTCTCAGTTTACCTATCTCCTTTTTTTAGGCTGTATTTTCTGTCTAGAGACTTTCCTGAAACCATGAGAAAGTAGATGGAAAGGGTAAAATTCTGCTTCAGGTTTAAACTTACATTTTCATGGGAACCAAAGAATCCACCCCACTGAAGCCAAAGAGAATCACAGCCTGTGTAATCATTGCTCCCAGTCTCAAGGGTTACATGTGTGGAGGCTTTCATCTTGAAAAAAATCTGGTTTATGTAACTTGACACTTCTCATTTTATAAGGAGAGTAATTAAACACTGCACAAGAGCTTAAAATGATTCTGTCATGAAGATTTTACTTAAAGCTCACTTTAACAAGAGGTTTCTGTTTGTTCCAAGAGCAACATCTCCACAGCCAAGCCCCCAGATTGCCTCTCTGCCCTTGAGGATTCATAACCTTCATCCCTCTCCAGCAGCTTTATAGAAAGTCATGTATATAATCCTGCCCATGGAAGATCCTCTCTAGGTAATCCTGCCTGGAGTCCACAAGGATGGTGAACAGAATCAAGAAACAAAACAGGAGACTGTTGAGGCAGATATGTTTGAACACTGTCCAAACTTGGGTTTTGGACAGGTCTTGTCCAAAAAGCTGATTTCAAGAGAGACACAGTACTGTTATTTAAACATCTCTTGCATAAATACAGCAGAACTTGAAATACTAAATATTGAAAACATTAAATGTTAACCTAATGACTGCATTATTTGTTTCCATTCATTTCATTGCATGCCCTTCTAGAGCTGGTCCAGCTGAAGAAAAGGAATTTGCAATTTCACGGTTCTCTTGCAAATTTGTACCCAGGTTTCTCCCAGTCCTTGCCAGCAGTTCCAGGGAAGGCACACAGACTTTCTCCAGGTTGTCAGAGACAGGCAGGTACTCAGGAAGGGTATTTCAGAGAGGTTCAACATCCCTGCAGGTGCATCCAGGCTCTTCTTACTGTTCAGATGGGAGAGCAAGAAATTCCTGAAATAAGCTCCAAAGTGAAGTTCCAGAAGTGGGGAATATTTGCTGTTAATCTGTGGGATACTGTCACACACCACTAAAAGAGATGGGAACACCTAGTTTTAAGGAAGCACTCAAGGATACACAAATGGAAGGGTTATCAGAGGCACTGACAGGAAAGAATCCCAACCCAGGAGTCCCAGACTGCCCCACGCCTGCCAATTTCCTTCTGAGAAGTCATTTCAGCTGCCTTTAACGTCACTTCTTCACTCAGCAAAAGAATGTAACTGTACTTGTCAGCTTGGCAAATTGCTGTATCCTAGTACCCTTGCACTTCTAGGAAGCATTCCTTATATTCAGGAATACCTTTATTATACAATCTTCTCTATTAGGAAAAATACTCAAACATCCCAAAGAAAAATATATAAAGGGATGGGGGAAAATAAAAAAACAACCCAATCAGCATCCAGCTTGGGGGCAACTTAATAAATCAGTTCTTATAAACACTCTGACTAATTCAGGCTCCTTAAGGTATCACATTGTTTGCTGTACTGACAGTTTAAGTAGTCTTTGTCAGGCTGCTGTCAGTTCTGAATTCACTGCTACTTGTAACTCTTACTTCTTCTTCACTTGCATAGTCCCAGGCTGTGACCTCCAGACAGGTTTCAGTTCTTTGGAGCATTCACAACACCTATCAATGTTTATGAGAAGAGTTTAGATTGCTGTGGAAATCACCATCTACTGTTTTCCTGCAACAACAAAATTGCTTTTGCCTACGAAAATCCTGCTGCTGGGCTAGTTATAAATTTCACAGATTACCTTAGTCTGGATTATCAACTAATGACAACAATACCCTCTTCTTTTATAACTTCTATTTATCCTTTCTAAGGATTCAGTTGGAAGACTACTTCTTCCAGCAGTAATGTTTATTCAGCATATTCTTCCTCTTTTATTTGCTGGCATTGGGTTTTATTTAATGAGTATTTTACTGCCTGCTGAGGGTCAGTATTTGTTGACCTTGCCTGATACAGAAAATCCCACTGACACACTACAGCTTCTGTAAGCAGAAAGGAACATAGGACACAACTGCAATAGCCCTCGAGGAACTTAATCAGAGCCGAACTTTCATCTGGTTTTGCATCTCTAATTTGACAGGTTATCTTTTCAGAGGCTAAAAGGAGCAGAGGGTTTAGGAATAACAACTGAGCACAGAGTTCTGGCCCACGGGAAAGAAGAGAGACAAACGTGCAGGACTGTGACCCCTTTGCCTCCCCTTGGAAGCACTGACAATGGCTGAGGGAAGCCAGGAGCCTTAACACAGGAGGAGGAGCAGGGACAAGCGAAGATTGCAGTGCCAGCTCCTCCTGACATGGGACAGGCATTGTGATGATGACTCCCCTTGTCCCATGAATTTAGAAAATGCTCAGTTCCACTAAATACAGCCATTTTCAAGATAGATTTAACCACAGTAAATTATCTGACAGGATATAAAGAATGACCAGTTCTGTTTCATAGTGAGAAACGATCAGTAGTATTGTTACATTCTGAAATAAATATTAACATATTTCTCTGAATGGCTGCCCTTTTTCAGGGGAGAAGCCAAGGTTTAAAAGTTTCTATCAAGGCAGCCTGTGAAGGCTGCTCCATAAACCCACAAACACAGCCAAGAAACTGTTCTTGTTAAAGGAGTTACCTTGCTATGCCTTTTCCTTCATCTGTTACATGAATCTATGAATTTCAGCAAAGGCACTTTCCAACATTCTGGTAATTTTGATTTTAACACTTCTATAATACAAACTTTGAAAATAAGCCCATCAGCAAGGCAAAACCCTCTCCCACAATCTAAAGGGGTGGAACAGTGACAGTTTTAGAACATGAATCTCAGTGCCTCCTGAATTGGAAAATTTAGTAGAAATAAAATCAAGGATGCATTTACAGAGCACAAATTATGCACATAAGCACCTTCCTGAACTGAGGCCCAGCTTCAGTACCTTTATTAAAAATAGCAGACTCCAGTTTTTGGCACATTATCTTTATGAAATATGAGTTAGTGGAAAACACTATGTGCTGCAGAACTGAGAATAAGATGAAAAATACAGAGTGAACAGAGTGAATAGAAAACAGCCAGCAGGGTCAGAGGACATAACACCTCCTAAAATCCTAAATTCAAATCTGCCTTCAGTCATAACTGAAATAATGTGGTTGGTTTCATCTGGGTGGCTTCCAGAAGATGCTTGTTCCTATCACTGCATTGCAAGGGAAGTGTTTGTAGCTGCCAGGCTTTGTTCCCCAGAGGGGAGTGACAAATAAAGGCATTTTACAAATAAATACATAAACAGGGCAGCAGAAAAGTATATGGAGTGGTAGACAAGAAAATATTGTGATGTCTCTTATTAAGCGTCACTGGTGACTCCCATTAACAAGAGCCATTCCCAGAACCTGCAAATGATATTCATAAATGAAAGGAAGCCTGAGGACACCCTGTCTGGGAGGGAAGTGGAAGTACCTGCCTCAATCCTTCTGTGTGGGATAGCCAGGGAAATGCACAAGGCAGGGTCTGGGAAAGGGAGACCAAGGAGTTGAGGATGCAACTCAGAGAATGCTCCTGGCACCGACTCCTTTGTAACACACACTTGGGAGTTAGACTGGAAAAAGGGTCTGGAAATTAAGCATCCTTTCAGTGCAGCTAGAGGGATGAAAACAACCTTTTTCCATGGCTTCAGTTGTCTGGCCCCGGGAGTGCTGGATTCATCTGAATTCCTGTTTGGGCTTGGAGCTGCTGGGTGCCCGCAGGGAGCTCTGGCACCCATGGTGGTGACACGTTCGTGCCTCTGCTCCAGAAGAAGGCCTGGGACCTGCCCGTGGTGTTCCAGGAGCAGATCCAGGTGCTGAGCCAGGCTTTGGGAAAGGCCCCTGCTCCCAGCCTGGCCACGAAGGGCTCCATGTGGAGGGAGCTCGGCGGATGCAGGCACGGCTGGGGCTGGCACCGCTCCCCGTGTGACTGCGAGTCTGCCACCAGCAACAAACTGGGGATTCTCCAGCAGAGAGAAATGTCAGAACTGACACAATGTTTGCAGTAATAAGCTGTGTTGGCAAAATTCTTGTAGATGTTACCCGAATGTAAATGAACCCCGGTGACTCAGGGAAGCGATCTCCCGAAGAAAGAGACACAGAACTTATTTGCATTTAGCACTGGATTACAAATATCACTGTTCTGTCTCTTCCTCTCAGACTGAGACTGCTGGCTTGGTGTCAGCAGTGCACTGATGCATTTCTCCTTCTTGTTTCATATCTCGTTTAATACCAAGAGGATAAAGTGGGGATCCCGGAGCTTTTCAGGTGTCTCTTTTTGCACACATACTTTGCTGAAGGATTCCTGATTCTCGGTACTGGGAATATTTTATACAGTACAGCAGAAACACGCAGAAGTGAATAATTGGTGCAGAAAAACAGAGATCAGACAGTGAAAATAAAAGACAGATTCACTTCAATAAAATACAGTGAGGTCAATCCACAAGCTTCTGTTGGGCTTTCAAAGTTTTCTTGCTGTAAATACCACACTGGAGACCGTAGGCAGCTTTGCAAAGTTCTACAGAACCTCCTTTCTGGAAATGCTCTGTGGAACATGGGAAAAGTGCATGAATGGGACAGGCATAATGCAACATCTTAATTTCTGTTGCCTGGAGAAAGAAGACATCATCAGAATAAAATCAAAATACCCAAAGATAGTACAGGAATGTCATTTACATTTCTCACTTTTCAAGGAATATAAAGAAAAATATGAAAAATCTAACAGACATAACTGTCATATTTTCACCATAAAGAATAAATAGCACAGTAATCCCCACTGCAGAAGAGATGAAAGCTTCAAAAAAGAAAAGAAAAAAAAAAAAAAAAAAAAAAAAAACCAGTTTCCATAGCAAGTATCTTTATTCCCACTTTGTATCTTTGCATAACCCATGAAATATTCATTCAAAATAATTGCTCAGCTTAAGGAAACAGTGTGCTGGTAATTCATCCCGCTTCACAGGTCACAGCAAGTGCAGGAAAAATGTGCAGAAATAGCATGTGAGTGAACACAGAGAGTGACAGAGGTCATGTGCCACAGGAAGGGCCATTGGGGCTTAAATGAAATCACAAGGGAATGCAGGGAAGGGCAGAATTAAGTCACCAGCCAAAAGGACAATCCCTCAGAAATGCCTCCAGTCAGAGCCCCACTCACACAAGGGGGGGTGTGGTTCACCAGTGTCCCACTGTCCTGCAGCCCTGCCAGCAGCCTGTCCCCACCACACTGTGTCCTAACAGAGGCCAGCGCGGATTTCAGGAGTGAACAAGCCAAAAGAAGGCTCCATGTGCTAAAATCCTGCACATTTAGGTTATTGTTTGGTGCTTGAGCAACTGCAATGTCTCATGAGCTAAGCATCCTTGTGGATCCCCTGTGGGCCGGTGCTGGGCTGCTCCTGGGCACTGGCACCATCCCTTCCTCCTGAAAAGGCAGAGAGCACTTGGATGCCAAGGTCCTGGGACATGCTCTGTTCTGCTGGGACAGAAGCTCTGTTGGCTCTGCAGGTGATAAATTCCTTTAGTGCAGTCCAGCAAGGGCCACCCCCTCCTGCTGTGTGGGGAGCTGTTGAACAGGGGAGCTGACACAAAATAAACCCACAGATTTTCCTGCTGGAACCCAGCAAAAGCCTTGTGACTGGTTACACAGGAAACTACAGTGCTCTGCTCCATGTTCCTCAGGAAAGGGGCACCTGCAGCCCCCCAGCTCTGTGGGGACACCTCTGCTCCCAGCACACTCCTCCAGGATGTTTTGTCCTGGCAGAGGGAAGGGCTGGGCCAGCAGCCCCTCCCTGACCCACATCAAACTGGCATCCAACAAATGGAAATAAAACAACCTTTAAAGTCACATTCTGGAAACTTGAAAATCCTGCTGCATTCTGCTAAGTCACTGTGGAAAAAAACCCTTTCATTTTATCAGCAGAAATTGCCAACAAGAATTAGAAGAGCTCTTCATTAAAGGCAAAATAAGGCCGACATTAGGCAAACTGATTTTGTATTAATCTTGATTTGGGATCATAGCACAGCAACTATTTGTGATAATATAGATCTATACACATTTGTAGGAGAGAGTGATGGGTTGGTTTCATCTGCTCATATTGAATTATCTAGAGTCAGAACCCAAAGGACAGTGTTTGTAGAGTAAATAAAATCTTTAAATTAGATTTCTCTGCTTAAAGTTGCTTTTAAAGTTTAGGGAAAAAATACTACTAAGGAAAACAAAAACAATTTTCCAAAATTTCAAGGAAGATTAAAACTTCACTGAAAAAATGCATAAAAAAGTATAATTCAAATTTAATTAAATAAGATGGCAAATGGTGATTAAAGATATGTTCCTAACTTACAGACGCATGCATGGATGCGTAATTAATCTGGTCTCATACCATGGTCATTCTGCACCTACACTGCCTGCCCCAGGACCAGCATTCCCCCAGCTCATCCTGGGGACATCCTGCTCCCTTGGAATCCTTCCTCAGTGAAGTGGCAGCTGCTTTGTAATTTCATGGAACGGAGACATGGGCAGATAACTGACCTCATGCAGCAGATAATTTGACCAGACACTGTATTGGTTCCTCCTGCAATGACTCAGGAGCTGCTGCTGAGGAAGACTTGTTTGGAAAGAGGAGGAATATTGCAAAAAGTATTCCAGGAAACCTGGGCTTCATCAGGGGTATCCACCCTGTGGGCAGAGAAAGAATAAAAGAAGGACTCTTGCTCTAAATTGATCAGAGGAAATAGAACCATAATTCAGTCAGTAATCAACTTGACAGATGTAAATTAATGCATCAGTCATTGTTCATTCCTTTTTTTCTCAGTCACAGATTTTTTAGGGGTGACATGCATGGATCTCTTTGCAGAGCTTTTGGGTAATCAAACACTGATAAAGGGCAGCATGGGGATAAACACAGCCCTTGCTGGGCTGTCTCCAGCCTCCCTGCAGGCAGGGTTCATCTCCAAGGGACACAGGGGGGGAGCAGGAGCAGTGAGTTCCCTTTCTGAACCCCAGAGCTCACTGAACACCCTCAGCACTCCCTGAATCCCCGAGGCTGCCCACACCTTCTCAAGGCTGCAGGCTCTGTTAGCTCAGATTGTTGAAACCAGGCACCTGTTTGTATCCTCAGCCCTGCCTGCCTTGGCCCAGCCCAAAAATCTGGGGTTTCAGGAAACTCTGCAGCAGCTGCTACTCAGAAAAACCTGTGATCTCATTCCTAGAAGGACTTAACAGGATAGTATTGCAAATGACAGGGTACATATGAATCCATCAATAATTGTAATAATCCAAACAGCAGGGTATTTCTTGTCTCTCGTGCTGTTAGCACAAGGGACATCACCCTGAAAGCCCCTGCTCCAGGTGCTGTTCAGAACAAATTGCAGCAGGTCAGCATGCGCTGGCTGAGCATTCTAAAGCTGTAGATGTAGCCCCATGAAACACAGTGATCACCCTTGTTAACATTTCTAGCACATTTCTCCAGTTAATACCAATGCAGGGGCCATCCAGAAGGCAGGAGGAGTTCAAACAGGATTTTGTTGTTGCAGAGAGTTCATACCTTCCTTGGCCAAGCATTGCAGTCTGTCCTTCATCTTCAGCAGCTAGAAGAGGCCTAAAACACACCAACCCCAACAAACAGAAACCAAAACCCTACAGAAACAACCAAAAACTGACGTAGAGAAGCCATCAAACCATAAACAGCTGGCTCCGCAGCAGGTTCCCTGTCCAGCCTGCAGTGGAAGGCAGGACCCTCCCTTCCCCAGGTCAGGAGCCCACATCTCTGTAGCACAGTTTAAAGACACCAACACCACCCTCACTGGGACCCCTCAAAAGAACCTTGTGATGCTCATGTCAAGAATGACATGAAGGAACTGTTTGATACATGCAGAGATTTGAAGCCTTTCCCATTCTCATGGTTTTCCTCAAGCTTCAGGACAGTGGGCACTTTGGATTTTTTAAAAAACATAAATAACTAAAACTAATTGCCATTCTAACAGGGCATTTTGCCAGTACAATTATATTTATGATATACTGTGAAGTTCATGGGTTTATAATTTTGAAGGAGCAGGTGAAGAGCTACTTCTCAGAGGTAACACAGATTTAAACATTGCTTCGAGGCAACAGGTCATCCTAAATTCACACCTTCTCCACAACAGATCCACACAGACTGTCAACTTTTTAATAATTAATGAGGCTCATCTCAGCTGTTTCACTATTTCACTCCCCAGTTACAATACCCACAAGGAGTCCCTGCTGACATCAAAGCACGAGAGCTCTGAAGAGAAAGCAGCCACCTTTTCTAGACTGATTTTGTTGCAGCCTCAGCAAGCTGTCACTGCCCTGCTCGTGCTTTAGGCACTGAGGTTCAAGGCTCCCACGTCTCAGGACTCTGGGACCTCTGAGATGGCTGGGCCAAAGTGAATTCCTGCTCTGGGACCTGTTCTTGGTCCCCCCCAGGGGCTACAGCACCTTTGCAGAGCACCAGGTCCTTGCTGTGTTCAGAGCCCTGGGACTCATCCCTGCTGGATGGGATTTTCTCTAGAAACCCTGGAGAGCCATTTTTCCCCTTTTATTCCTTTCAGTGCTCCAGCACTTCCAAGAACAAGCCATTTTCAGAATAGCACTCACTTTTCTGCAGCTCACACACCTGTGTTTCTACAGTGTCCTATAAAATAGGAGCTATTTTCATGCTGTCAGTTTCTTCACAAAAAACTCCTTGTCTACTAATGCAAAGAATAGAAAATTTCAGCTTGTTTTTAAACTGAGTATCTCTTAATCTGGTTGTTCATGCACCAGAAACTGAAGAGGTTCATCCATTCCCACCAGAACTGAAGAGCAGTGTGTCCAGAAACTCTGAGTGCCCCTAAGGGCTGGATAATACAATTTACAAATATGAGTTTATCAATCAAATCTCTGAGATGGAGTTTATCCATCTCCTGATGCAAACTTTTAGATTGCCCTCATACTGAAGGACATTCTGATTCTCCTGCAATGCAAGATTGCCTTCAGGTAAGGAAGAAGAATGTTTAGGAAATCTGGATCTGGCCACACCATGTGGGTCCTCTCAGCCTCATTAAGCACCTAACAAGGTAACCCTGATCTGCAGCACGGAGTTAAAATGAATAATTAATGCAGCTGAGAGGAAACTGAAGAAGGGGTTCAATTTTTTTTTTCTTTCTTTCTCCACGTGTCAACCCATGCACTTGAAAGGGGATGGAATATCAGCCTAGATACCAGTTTCTCTACCAAGAATCCCATAGCTTTGTTAAAAAATTCTCGGGGTTTTTTTTAAATTATTTTTCCAGTGGGTAAATGGGAACAATTTAACAGACACATTTCCAGTGTGACTATTAATAGAAAGTAGCAATAGTTAGTGACCTTTAACACAGACTGAACTTCAGGAAGGTGGGAGCTGGATGGTACACCTGGACACTTCCAGGCAGTATCCTACAAGAGCTTTTATTTAGATAGTTTTATTAGAAGCACCCCTGCTGGGCACACTTATTTTCTGGGACTGAACCATTTCCTGGTGCCTTTTGTTCAAAAGGCCACAAACCCCAGCCAGTGTTCCAGGTTAAGGCATTGTCCAGGGTGCTCTGAGGGCATCACAGGGGTTCTCATCTATGTGCAGCACCTTTCATTACAAAGGGATTTATTAATCCTGTGGATTCAAAATTTAATCAACTTTTCCATAATGTGTAGTTATTTAAATTGAGTATAATCCCCAGAACAGAGTGCTCACAGAAAAAGCCCAAGTTCTTTCTCCAGCCTGACTCTGCATCCCTCAGTTATGACTCTCTCTCAATCTGACTGGGGGGCAATGGAAAACAATGCACTCTGCATTTCCTGTTCCTTAGAAATATTCCCTTGTTTAAATAATTTTTGAGAACCATAAAGAGCTTCCCTTTAAGAACAGTTTGGAACACCTACAGCCTGGACTGTCAGCTGCCTGGAGAGGGAATGGTGCAGCAAGCACAGCTGATTCTCAGGGATCTGTAAATCTCAGTCTTTCTCTGCATGCCTTCTCTCTGGGGACAGCTCAGAGCCCTTCTGACTCCCAGCACACACAGAGCTGCTGGGGCTGATGCAGATGTTTGGGGTAACTGCTGAAACAGGCCTTGAACTGGGAACTGCATTTTCTATTTCCAATATTCACATTACACACTGCCGTTTATACTGAAGATGAATAACTGTCCTTTCCTAAAGGCTACACTTGGCTTAGGGGGAGTTTTTGGTTGGTTTTAAAGTCTTTCCCCTTCCACCTCAAATGAAAAGCAACCAACATGACATTATTTAGAGGAAGGAGCTGTGTGGAGCCTGTAACCAGAGCTCTGTGTGCAAGCCAGCAGGATGTTCTGCTGCCCCAGGAGACACCCCCAGCCTGCCAGCTTTCCCTGCCATCTCTGCCAGCCCCTCAGGGTGAGTCTGCCCTGCCCTGCCCTGCCCTGCTGGGCACGCACAGGGCAGTGGAGGGTGTGCATCACACACTGCAGAGATCAGGGAACGCTCCTGGGCCAAGAGGCCAGTCCTGCACTCCCTTGCACCACGGGGGTGTTCTGCAGTAGCAACAGGGATTTCCCCCAGGCTTTTGAACACTAATGTTTGAGTTTCATTTCCACAGATCTTTCAGTGTCCTTGTATTTCAGTGGCTCCTTTAGCAGCAAAGAACCCAGGTGATTGAAATTGTCTCCAGAATCAATATCTGACTTGCCATTGTTGACATTCCTGCATCTGTCTAAGCAGACATCCTCGTCCTGTTCAGCTGAAATCTGAAGGAATTAAATCATTTCTTAATGATATGAGAAAACCCCTTGATTTATGCAGGCAGATACTGCTGGAGCTTTCACAGATACAAATGATGATGTAAATCACACTAGAGGCTTTGTGTACTCTGC
Source organism: Onychostruthus taczanowskii (assembly GCF_017590055.1). Classification (NCBI taxonomy): domain Eukaryota; kingdom Metazoa; phylum Chordata; class Aves; order Passeriformes; family Passeridae; genus Onychostruthus; species Onychostruthus taczanowskii. The sequence continues at coordinate 1,096,187 of NW_024498562.1, forward strand.
AACACCATCACCATAACTCATGTGGGAGTGCAGAACACCTGCAAACCATTTTAATTATTTTTAAAAATTCATGTCACCTTGAAAGAAAGGCCAGGATAGATCACATGTGATACCACCTCCTGAAGGAAGATCCTGGGATCCCAGTGTGTGTTAACAGGCTTCTATCTCAGGCCCCATTCCTTACATAACTCCCTGGATGAGTATTTCAGTCATCATTATTCTCTAAGGAGTAAAAATCAGTCATTCCTCTATGTGCTTTTTCAGTAGATTACTCCTACTGAAGACTGGCAAGGAAGCTGGAAAAATAAATGAGATTAATTTTGATAGGAAAAGCCCTAAATAAGAAGCAGCACAAGGACACAAGCACTGTAGAAGTGCTGGGGCTGTGTACCAAAGGTGGATCTGGTTCCTGAAGCTCAGTTCAGCCTCTATATTTAGTTGCAGATGGATCTTCATTATAGAGCTTTGAAGCCGGTAAGCAGGGTAAGGATTGCTAAAGATGACTAATAGAGGCAGTGGAACAATTCATTAAAACACCAGGAAAACACAAAACTCCATCATTTAAACAGTCATTAATGTGAGCCAGTTTAATAGTGATCAGAAGGGAGCAACTGATTTGGAGATTCATAAATGCATATAGTGCACAAGACAGGTGCTCACCAGTTGTGACTGTTTGAGCTGGCAAGAATTTCATCATTCCTTCCTATTTTCTCTCTGGAACTTGAGAGAAGAGTTTGTAAGGAAAGGAACTTCTCTGTGGAAGGGTTTGGATTTTTGGTTTGGGGTTGGTTTTTTGTTGCCTCAGTATAGATTATGTTCCCTACCTGGGCTCCATGTCCCATGAGCTGCCACCTGACCTCTTTAGGTTACATTAAATACAGTTCAGACAGAGCTCAGCCTCCTAAAGACAAGACATGAGACATCCAGATCACAGTTCAAGCAGACTGATAAGGTAAAATATAAAATAATTTGCCCATTATATTTTTTTCAAACCTTAGGAAATATTACTACATTGCAACATTTTTCCAAAGACTTATATGAGAAAGTTGTGTGCCAAAAAACCTGGAGTATCCCACAATAAAAAAAACCCAAAAATTAGAGGGTTTGCCCTATTCAAGTCAGTACCAAGCTAGGTTGGATCTGAGCTTATGAAGGTAACTTTACTTTAATGGATAAATAAGAATTCTCATCATACCTGTTTCCGAGCCCTAATACAGAGTTTCTGAGAAAAGTAATAGCTTTGGCTCCTGCTTATAAAACTGCATTAGTTCCAAGTTGTTTGAATATGAGAAAATAGGGGGAAATATTCCTTGTCCATCAGAAAGTGGGCTGTTATACTTGCAGAGTGATTTGTTTCCCTGCAGTGGTATTTATCATGTTGATAAAAGAGACCATGGATCTGAAAATTGGAAGATTTTTTCCTGTTAATTTGAAACAGCACCTATACAAGCTGCTGTGACATCAACATAATACCCTAAAGCCACAGCAGCTGAAAAGATTTATTTCCTGAGCCCTTCTGCAGCCACATTCTCTTTGCTTCTGACATTCTCAATTTGCAGGCTGCTGGTGATCCAATCTTCCTCATTCTGGCTCTATAATAAGGATGTCAATGCAAGAAGAGAGAAAGTCATTATCTGATAGGCATGAGAGGATGAAAAGGCAGAGTTTGCTGTCTCGGGGGAAAGGCCACCCTCTGTGCCTTGGAGGAGCTCAAGGTCATGGGCAGCTTTTGTACCTGAAGGATGTCCCACATTCACTTCCAGAAAAAACTGAGCCATCCTTAGCACAGTCTCAGGTCTGAAGAAGATTTTAATTTTTTACTATCAGTGAAAAGTTTTAATTCTGATTAGAAGGTATATATGCAGTTTAAAAATTCAAAGTCTTTAAACTGCAGAGAGCAGCAGAGAAACTGAGTGTGAATTCACAGGTGCTGCCTGGTTAATGGCATTCCTGTGGGCTTGGATTGTGCTGAGGGATCTCCCACAGCAGCAATGAACAGGCAAGATTAGTTAACCATTTGTATAGGGAGATTTACCTCAAATTTAGAAATAATAATGAATTTCATTTGCTTTGGAAACTGTTAAATGTCATTGATGCAGCAACTGACAGGAAAAAATTATTTATTCATTGACTTTGTCAAATAACTACTAAGTGTCAATTCCAGCAGATAAGAAGACAAGAGATAAAAGTTTGAAGCACTCCCTATAGAGTTATTATTGAACATCCATTGTAGCTTGAGAGGCAGTTTAATTTTCTGTGTGGAAAGCAGAAAAGCCTGAAGAACAGAACTGTGCTTGAGAGAACCAAACATGCTCCTGGGCCTCCTGAACTGCAAATTCCTTTTCCCATACTATTTGTCTGGCTGATGTAAAACTGCTTTATAGAGAGGGCATTTCCCAGACTGTTCTGGTCATCCACTCATTTCTCAACTTTTCCACAAGAGAATAAGAGAAATACAAAAGGACAAACAGCCTGCCCTGTTCTGAGCATCCTCATTGCTTCCTTTTAGTCCCATGAGCAGATGACACCCTGGTATTTATCAAGCCTAAGTGAAGTTTCAGCCTTCCTCAGGATCCAGTGGAATAGCTCTGAATCCAACAGAGACATTTCTTTTTAGTTAATTTAAGGTTTAGCTCCTGTGGGCCTTGGACTCAATGCCTGAGTAACATCCCTCTCTCCCTGGCTGCAGGGATGCTCCTGTGATCCAAACCCTTTCCCAAATCTTTTTTGTGCTACACCTCCTTGTGCCACAGAAACAAGCAGTGCAATTTCTGCTGATTTCCAGAGATTTATTTCCCAGGGCAGCAGCAAGGGCAGGGTCCAGCTGGTTACTCTTGGCCAGACTAAACCATCTCCCAACAGGAACTGTTCATGAAGGCAGAATAACAAAATCTCGGATCATTGCACTGATTTAGTGCATCTGGGTGCTCTCAGCTCCTTCCTGACATCTGTCACTCACCTTCCCTGGATAAAGAGACTGCATAATCCAAGGGACTGAGAAAGGAAGGATATCAGAAACGTGCTTTAAGTTGATTCAGTGTTTGAGATGCTTTGCTGCAATCATTTGAAGACCAAAGGATTAGAGAGGGTGCTGTGCGCAATCCTAAACTGACCTTCCCACTGCTCCTTCCAGCCCTGTACCCTGTGTCAGTGCAGTGCATTTAAGGGTGCTGGGAGGTGCTGGATCACCATCCCAAACAGTTTTACTGACCCAGGGGTACAAGGAATACTCCTGTTCTGTCCTTGTGCTTCGGCTCCAGTTCAGCAAGGCAGCACCAAGCCCACCCTGCCATCAGGAATAATGCCAGGCTGGCAGGGATGAAGAGGTGGATGATTCTAGACACAAAATCTTTCCAGAACAATACATCAGCACTCCAGGAGCTGGTCACGGACTTTTCAGCCTGGGAAACAAAACCACTCCATGTCTCATCCTCTTCACCAGTCATAACATGAATTATCATCTTTATTAAGATGACACATTGAAAACCAGGGGAAGAGATTTGTTTATTTTAGGAGGATCCAGCTCTAAAATCATCCCAAAGCCCATCAGTTGCAGAGGCTGTTGCAGCCTCACCACAGCTGATGTGCCTTCAGGACAAAAGGAAACAGAACAAGACCCCACCACCAAACTGAACTCAGTGTGGAGAGAAGAGACTCATTTGTGTGGAGGTGCTTCCCTTCTCTCTGCTCTGAGGTACCAGCAGGTGAAAGGCACTGAGGAAGGGAGAAGCCACTCCTAATAAAGGGCTGCATGTTGGGTGAGCCAAGCTCCCAGGACACATCTGCACACCAGAACATTTCACCCTGCCAGGATCTGACCCAGCTGGAACTTCCCCTTTGCTTATGGCCAGGTTACAGAGGGGTCACTGTCCTTTCAAAGACAGGTTAGCAGGACTGAGAAAGAACAATATCCACCCAAAAAGTCAGGCGGTTCTACACCTCCTTCCGTTACTTTCCAGTTGATTTGTTGAGATGCAGGAGCACTGAGAAAAGTAATATGTTGTGATATTTAAGGGATTTTTCAAAATGCTGATCTATTGTGTGACACTGCATGGACAGTGCAGGCAGTTCTGCACTGGTGCTCACTCTGCAGTCAGTGTTCTGCCAGCCCTGTGCCAGCTGTGCACAGTACAGTACACAGCTCCCATTGTGGGTAAAAGCCATGGTGTCTACATCCAACATAATTCACATTTAGAGGATTAGAGATAAAATAATCATATTTATGTATGTATTGTTTATAATTTGCTGTTTCATGGGAAAGGATACAATTTACCTCACAACAAAAGTGTTAGCACTGTGTTAGTAGTGTTGTATTTATGGGCTTCACATACATTGCAGATACTGCTATTCTGAAGGAAAACCCATAGCATTTTTATATGGAGAAATGCACAGTTTATCAAAAGAAAATGGTTTTGGATAAGAGTAGAAAATGTACAATGTGGGGTTTTTTTGCTAAAAGTAATATAAACATCTCTTTTTACCCCCACAAAATTCAAACCCAAAGAATTTATATCAATGCAGCATCTCATTCTGCTGTTGTTTGTCACAGTAGTAATTTAGTAGTAAAGTCTGGAGGATCAGACTCACAGTGTCAAACTGGAAATGGTGCCACAGGAGAAGTTTATCAAGTACATTTTGTGTTAGGAACTGGGCTAAGGGGACTCATTCCTTCTAATAAAAGCAATGTTGCACTATAACTTGTCTATAGGAGGGACTGGGTTCAGTTAGATTAAAAGCTGGTGAGAAACAATAGATAAAACAGACAGGACTTGGGACAGCCAAGGAAGCCCTGAGAATGTGGTGGATAAATGGGGTGTCTTGGACCAAACCACACCACCTCCACACCAGTGCAGGGAGTATTGTCTGTATGAAGTCACTTAAAGCTGTTAAACTTCTACACAGCAAAACAGGTCCAAATATCAGTGCTCACACTGGGTGGCACCAGAGGAATCTCCCAAATGGTCAGAGTGTGGATATTCCAGATGGCTTCCACACCTGGAAAAAAATAAAAGATAAATATCCTTAGCCAGGCCCTTCCTGTTTAGAGTATCGTTCCAAATTTGTCCCAAGTTTTTAAAGACCTGAAAGCACTCACTGCAGCGTCCTTCCTCCACTTGACAGCAGTTTATCACCAATTCCATTTCAGGGCTATTTGACATTAAATTGATGACCACAAGCCTGACAGTGTGTGGGGCAACCTCACACCCCAGGCTCATGTTCTCATCATGCTGACAACAAAGTTGATTCTTTTTATACCTTTGGAAGTGAGCTAAAATTGCCAATAAATTACCTGACACTACTTCCAGTTCAGGTGTTAACCCCTGCAGCCAGGATTTAAATGGCCACTGCTGTGATATTTGCATCTCTCAAAGGCAAAATTTGCAAAAATCTGAAAATACAAGGCCTTGGAAAGCCAGTGAGAGTGTGTTGGACACACTGCCAACAGAGATACCTTTAAAAATGTACAAATGAGAAACACAATTCAAATTTTGTAAAGTTTTGGAAATTTGAGTTCTAGCACAAGGGCCTTACTCCCCAAACATATCCCATACCCAAAAGTTCTTTGCACTGAGTATTAAGTAGGACACTTGTCCATAACCTTTGATTTAACACTACAGTGTTGGTTTTTGGCACAAGATACTCGGTAAAAGCTCAGCACATTTCTTGGCTCTCTGTTCTAAATGCTTATGAAGATCCTCAGCCAACAGTCAAGTGCTTCCAGAAAATTAACAATCCTCCTCTACATGCTAATTCCCCTGGTGTCATGTGTATGTTTCTAGTTGGTTCTCTCAGTCTCAAGCATCAGCCCATGATAACATAAACTGCCTTGGAGCCATTGTCTTCTTTCTAAACTTATTGTGACTGCAAAACATCAAGAGGTGTCTCCCAAAGGAAAAGAGCAAACCTTGCTGAGAACTCGCTGATAACATCTATCCTTGTAAACAGCACTGCACTTCCTAAAACACATACTCACTCTACACAATACTCAAAAGAGTAAATTTTGTTATCCCTGATTCCATCAGGAAATAAATTCTGTATTTGTTCAACTGGCACATAGCCAGATAAAAAATATATCCAGGCCAGACTTGACAGCCAAGCTTGGTATATGGCATCTCCAGCAATTTTTCTGCATCAATAAAATTTTGATGCTGAGCAGCTAGTGGGAGGTTTGTTTGGTTTGGGTTTTTTTTGGTTTTTTTGGTTTTTTTGGTTTTTGTTTTTTTTTTCTATTTGTTAAAATCCTGAATAATTTTTCCCATAATTTATTCTCTTTACCATTAGCAATTCCCCCATTCTCCCTCTATTAGCAATGCAATCCCCCATAAATACATTTCTGGGCAATTAATTCCCATGTATAATCATGCTATCAGTTGTTTCTCTAGGTGAATATTATTGTTTAACCTTTGGTACTGTCTCTGTGGTTTGTCTCAAAAGGGTGTTTGACTTGGCAATAAATTATTGTAGTTATTCTCCTTTAAGAAGATTTATTACTGAACACAAATAATACATTTAAAGATTTTTATTTTTTTTTTAACCAGAGTAAAGCAGTTGCAACCAAATAATCCCACTCTGGATGAGTCTCTTCCTGCACTACAAATCAGTTTCTTGGGATGCTGCCTCCCCTCACAAACCAGAGCAAGCCATGTGCCACAAAAACAGACTCCTGTGCTTCATTCTTGCCCAAAACTTTCTCTGCAAATCCTCACAGCCTTCTTACACCCCTAACAACAGGCAATTCCTCTGTTCCTCCTGTGTTCCATTGAGTCAGGACCGGGAGTGAGGTGACACAGACTCTAACTCTCTTCAGCAGGCCGAATCCAAGTTTATTGGAAACGCTTTCTTTTATACATCATTCCCATACAGGTGGACCTGATTGGTCATTTCATCACCACCCCATTACACAACTGGCTAATTAAGAAGACACCTTTTGGTAAACATCTTGGGAGAAAACAACTGTTCAAAGCACCAGCTGCAAGATTAATTCTTTCTCTTAGCCTTCTCAAAACTCCCAAGAACAATTCCTGGGAAAGAAATTCTGTGTTTCTGTCTCCAACCAGACTGTCGCATCCACACCTCTTGCAGCTCACCTTTTGGCACTTCCACTTTTGTCCTTGTGCGCTTCAGTTCTTTCAGCATCGGTCAGTTCAGGGTACAAGGAGTCTGGTGAGGAAGAAGCCATCAGAACTGTGGGTCAGACAGCTCTGGCTCCAGCAGGATGTTCCCAATAAACGGGGCAGCTACTGCCCGTGTCCCGCTGGAGTCAGCTCCTGGCAGCCGCAGGAATCGGGACTAGCCGGGATGTCCCCAGGAGCAGGGCTGGCTGCGGTGGCTGGCTGAGGCTCTGCGGACCCCTGTGACAAGTGACACATTTCTCCTCTCTCTCTCTCTCTCTGTGCACAGCCATTGCCTCGAACCAGAGCAGCGCTTCCAGCGCCTTGCCGAGCCCCGCGGAGCACGGCGGTGACAGCAGCCTGCTGGTGTCCCCGCTGCTGGTGGCAGGGGTGGTGATCGGGCTGGTGCTCCTGCTGTCCTGTGCCACCATCGTGGTGGGCAGCCTGCGCAGGGACAGCCGGGCCCGCCAGCCCCGCCCGGGCAGGGCGGCCGCGGACGGTAAGGGGCACCGGGAACGGCAGGGATGGGAATGACGGCAATAACGGGATCGGTCACGGCAGCTTGGCAGGGCAGTGGCAGCGCTGTGCTGGGTGCCCACACGGGTGATGGTCAACAGAGCCGGCTGACAGCGCCTCCCGAACGGCTCACTGCCCTCGGCGTGGCATAAGATCTGTTCTCCGGGGCGTTTTCACATCCCCCTGCAGCCTTGGTGCAGCATTTGCTGGGATTTCTATTTCTTGCGAAGGCAGAGCTGTTCTCATTTCAGCCAAGTGCACCGGCCTACAACAATCACTGGGCAAATGCAGTTTATCTGAGTGAATATTTGCCTGGAAACAGAACAACAGGGCACCAGATATCAATGAACTGTCACCATCATTAGCAGTGTCATTGATGACATCGGTGTCACCACAGCCACCATCGTTAGAGACTCAATAAGGTGCCAATTCCTACCTCCTAACCAAAATAAAACCCATGAAACAAAACCAACACATAACAAAAAACCTTACAAATAATTTGGGAATATCAAGGAGTTAATTTTAGAGTTGTGTTTTCAGCCCTTTTGGGCTTTGCTTTGTCAAGGAAATGACAGAAGATTATTTCTATTTAAGGAAAAAAAACGGTTTTAAAAGTTACTGTGTAATTCTTCAGACAGTAAAAATTCCAGTGATAAATGGTGGACCATCAACAACCCTGTCCTCTGCGAGCAGGCTCCTCTACCTGCAGCTTGTTATGGCTGCAGTTCTGTGCATATCATTGAGGGGGTTTTTATTTATCTAGAAAAGCCAATAATAGTGAGCCACATAAAAATGCATTGGCTTAAATGTTGTTTTCACTGAGGTAAATTAAGTATCCGTTGAAGTCAATTGAACTTCATTTAGTTACTTGGATCAGGAATTTTTATGTTTAAACTAAACAAATCTTCTAGGATCAGTTTTTCCCCTTGGAGCAAGGAATAATTTCTTCTTGGCTTTTCCAGAAATATTTATCCAGATAAGTGAATAACATCTATATTTTGGGAATAAAATTTAGAGTCCAAAAGAATTGAAATGCAAACTCCCATGGCAACCTACAGAGGGAAAATAAAAACAAAATCCAGAAAACTAATGCCTACTATTACAGTAATACAAATTTTCCTAATTTTCAGCAGCTACATTGAGGATTAAATAGTTAAACCCAAACTGGAGTTACTGTTTGACCCAATATTTTGGCATGATAAAATGCTGACCATTAGGCTTTAATCACTGTGTTTAAATCTACTACTTTGACAGTTTCATCTCCTGGAAGAAGCCTAGAGCCAGGCAAAAACAAAAAGGAAAATTTTCAAACTCCTTGTTAGATATAACAATGCTAGATAAATGGAAAAGAAAAGCATATTTGGGGAGATATTCAAAAGAATAATCCTAAACTAAATTATGCCACACTGCATTACATGGACACACACACACACTAATTAGACTTTTATCACAGAAAATAGATTATTTTTTGTGCTATTTTCCAGCTTTTCCCATTTTTGTCAGTTTGTTTATTGAGAACAGCATTTTCTCAGCAATCAAACCCCTGCCCCTCCTGTTACAGCCCTCCCAGAATGGACAAAGTTCCCAGGGATGCAACTGCTGGAATTGCAGTTACCCCACAAATATCTGAAGCTGCACATGGTAGAACCCACCCCTTTTCAGCCTTTGAGACCCAAGAAAAGCTTTGGAACTTCCAGCTGCGTTGTAGGGCAGCACTAAAGGCACGGCCTGTGCCTGAAACACTACAGTTCTCCTACAGATGGGCTTCATTTACTCTTAGAGAAATAAGAATATCCCGTGAAAACTGATTGTTCTAAAATACCCACAACTCCTCTGCCTCAGAAAGGGTTTGTTTTCTCATTTGTGGCAGTGTTATAAATGAGTGACAGAGCATCCAGCACGGAGGGGAAGAGCAGCCAATATGAATTCTTGTTTTGCAGCTCCCGATGGTTTCTCCCACGGCGGCTCCTCTGCAGAGCTGAGATCCACCTGCAGTGAGGAGTTCCTCCCAGCCTGTGATTTTGACTCCTACCTGGATATACTTTCTCAGGTGACCATCATGTATCCTGATCCACCTCCATGGTAAGCACTTGCCTGACATTCTCAGGGTTACAGTCCTGCACTGGCAAAGCCCACTGCAAAAATTCAGCTCACACAAACTCTGAATACAGACAGACCTTGTTTAGCTTGAGTGTAAGTTCAAGTTTTCCTTAGCAGAATACAGTTTTACTAAATAAAGATGTGGACAGGAATTTTCATTCAGTGATATTCACATTAAAATTTATCATAGTGATAACATACTAATGAGACGCACAAGTAGAATTACTTAAAATCATTTTTCTTTGAAAGAAATGCATTTACAAAGTTTCAAAGTTTCAAAGTCAAAAATACATACTTTTTCCAAGAACTTCCAAGTTACATTTATTACTGATCTTGAGAGTGTTCAGATGAGAGGAAACAGAAAAACAAAACTGCAGAAATCATACAGCAGCTCCTAAATTATGTGCCCACAATTTAGGGTATTGTGTGCTTACAGGGTACAGGAACAGCCCATGAGCCACAGGAGCTGCACTTTGGGCCATGGGCATCTCCTTCATGTGCCTCAGGCCACCTGAGGTCCAGAAATGAAGGAATTCAGTTACTCCCTCCAATGAACCAACAGGAATCATTTTAAGCAGAACTTCAAGCTTTCTGTAGTGCTGTGTCTTACAAACAGCAAACACACATTGAACAGCTATGCTCCCCTTTATTTTTCTTTTTTTTTCTTCCTTTTAAGCAGACTCCTTTTGAGTTAAAGCACTATAAGACCTTTTCAGCCCTTTTCTGACTGTGGTATAGAGCAGCTCAGCACTTTGAGCACACCATACATGGATCTTTGCTTTGTTTATTCTGTGCATGTTCTACAAGCAGCAGTTATGTATTACCAGCTCATCCTATATAAGTAATGGGCTTTTAGGGATTGTGTAAATATTTTACCAGAAAGCTCACATGGGAAAAATTACTCTGAGCCTGGCATCTAAGTGTGTATAATTTCATATAAATTCACTTAGGAATTTAGACTGGATTTTGGGCCCACACCCACGAGTCTTTCCTAATAAAAGGCAGCCAGCTGACACCCAAGCAAGACTCTGAGTGGGCAGCTGGCCAGATTCCTGAGAACAAACTGACAATGTAGTTCCTTAGCAGACAGATCATCAAAGATTATAGCAAAGGATGCTTCCATTTCCAGTTGGAAACAGACACAGAGAAGGTTTTTCCACTTCTACGGAGTTGTGTTTGAAGGAGATATGAGTGACAGAGCACAGCACAGATTATCCACAGCTTGCAGTACATTCTGCAGTAGCTCTGTAACAAGCTTGGCAAGGGTTAATTGTCTTGTGTCCTACCTGTTCTCAGAATATTCTGGGACACATAAAGGTGTCCAGCCACTGCCTCCTCCAGCTTCCCTGCTGGGCTGAGTGGACTGTGTCCCTGAGGATCCACTCTGCGCACACTGGAAAACACTGCTCATCCCAGTAATTACAGCCCTGCATCACAGGTCCAAGGTAGAGATTATTGTGAATGGTTTGGCTATTTTCGTCCTGCCACTGCAGTTATATATTTTAGAAAAAGCAGCTTTGGCAAATCATCAAAATCTTAGTAAATTTTATATCTTAGCAACACAATTTGGGGAACTTCAGGGAAAGCAGATGGCTGAAAGCAAAGCTACATGGAGACTTTCAAACTTGCTATTAATGCATTCTCCAGACCATTGTAACTGTTCAGAAAAGCACTGGGTGAAAGGTACTGTCTGAATTACTGCATTATGTAAAGCCTGAAAAATTCCTGTACACCTCCCTTTATATTCTCCTACATGGCATAACACTGCAGCGTCTGTTTTTAATTAGTAGAGCATGGACATTATTTGAAAGCTGACTGTCAGACATGGCCTGGAAGCAGAAACAAGACATGCCTGACCTTGTGCATTTAACTCCCTGGGATCAATCTTATTGCATATGATAATATTTTGAAGAGTAGGTTTACTGAAACACAGCACTGCCTAAATGAATGTAATTCCTCCTCCTAATTCCTGGAGGGCAAGCAGTAATTTAAAGCTAAACTAGCAAGGCCAAAAGGTAGTGCAGCTGTGGCATCAGCAGAACAGAAATGAAGAGCAGCAAGGAAAGCAACTGCACTGGTAAATAACTCTTAAAAATCTTTGAAGTGAGAGAGTTCAATGAGTTAAAAGCAGTGGGTGCTGCCAGGATAATTTCCTTTATCCACCTGGTGCGGCAAGGGCACCTGCATTCCAGCACCCAGCCAGGAGTGTGCAGCTCCTCACACCATTCCTGTCAGACCACACACTGACATGGTTTCAGGAGAAAGCACAACACCTTTATTTGGCCAAGGGGTGGTTAGTTACATTTTATAGCTGAGCTTTAAACCACAAAATGAGTGGAAAAGGGATTTAAGAGGAAGACTGATGAAACACAGAGGCAGTCCCTATGTCTGTGGCTGAGCTCCCTGTTCAGGCCTCCCCACTCCCAGCTCTCCAGCTGGAAGTCCAATAACTGTTTATATAAAACACTATTTATAGAAAAAATGTTATTGGTTAATTAATCTATGAAAAATGCCTTGGGATATTAGTATTTGCTCTGATCTCTGAATCACAAGTTTCATTTGTGGCTCAATCTGATTATCCCCACAGACACTTCCACTAACCCCTTTCTTGCATTAGATTAAGGGGGGTGCCAGGCATGGAATTTTGTCATTAGCCTGCTGTAGTTGCAGGGTGGTTACAGAGAAGCCATTTGGTCAATTTGTTTTGACAGCCCAAAATATACAGTGCTGCTATCTATAAACATCCCTTTAGGACAGTTAATGGCTTTTTAATGAATCTCAGATCTGTGCTAGCATCTGTCACATTGATTTTACATGAGGCGTAGATGGGAAATACAAAAACAAAATACAGGGGGTATGAACCAAACAGTTTCAGAATATCAGGGGTTTGTATTTCAGAGCATATTTCTGATATGTACAGATACTGGCAGCAGGGCTGGAAGTTAATGTTTCATACTCTGTGCCACCAGACATGGCAAAGCCTTTGTTTCTAAGAAATTCAGTGTGAGAAAGATGATCCAAGTGATCTCCCAACAATTCTAAACCACAGAATTCTAATCCCTCCCACTGAACACATCCAGCCAGGACAGAAGACAAGCACAATCTCCCTGCCACATCTTACCTATCATCATGGTCAACATGGCTTGGAAAGAAACACTGGAAAGCCTGTAAATCCAGTATCTGCCATTTTGTTCAACAGTCACTGTGCTGGTGGGAGTAAAATCACACTGTTGACACTGTGGGGATGAAACCTTTTAGACAGAAACCATGAGCTCACATTGACTGTGCTGAGTTCTCTGTAACACACACTTCTAGTGAGCATTGCTCGTTATCTGCTTACAAATATGGAGTAAGAAAGCTGGTTAAAAATAATTTGAGTTCACATGTTTGAAGTGGATTGAATTACAGCACCAACCAAAGTCCAAGTAAATTAAAAACTATTACATTTTCTTTAGGAGAGTCAGTAAAATCCAAGCAATGAGGAGATTTCACAGCAGGAAAGGAATTTTATCAACTTCTCACCTTGTGGCCAGGGAAAATGCATTTCACCCCACTGCATAAGTGCTTTTTCACTCCTTAGTGACTGGATATTAATGGTATGTACAGAGCTTTAGGCAACCAAGATTATTGCCTGAGACTGGTGAGTGTCTGACAGAACATCCCAGAGGAATGACTGCTCAGGAGGATGCAGGGATTTACCTTCAGGAATGGTTTTATTGGGAGCCACAGAAGTCCTCTCCAAACTTCACAGTGAATGTTCCCCACAGGGCACATGAAGTAAAAAACCGTTCAGCCCCCTCTACCCCAGCATTCACATTAAATCACATTGTGTGAGGGTTTGTTTGTGGGCTCACTCTTCCTCAGCTGGTCACCCTCCCTAATCTACACAGGATCTGTTCTAAAGAAAATTGTCTTATTTAGGCTTGATAAATCCCAGTACTCTCAATAACCATGTTCAGCCTGCATTGTTTAAATGGGCAAATCAATTAAAAATTATTTTTAAATCGCAGAAGGAAATGCTCCCGTCTTAAAGTCAGACACTAATTTCCCTTTAAATATATATTTTAAAAGGCCTACTTAAGGGACTTTCTTTTTTAAGACATTCTTTTCCATCTCCCACTGCTGAGGATGCAAGTTGGCCAAGCCAGCCTCCTGGATTTTCTTGAAAGGCAGAATTAGGCTTGCAGGGAACTGACACAAAATCTTGCTATATTGTGCTGTATTCCTTTGCCAAGGCTGTTTTCCTGAGAGCAAACCAGGTGAGGAGATTTTGCCACATTACATTGACAGCTGGCAAAGCATGAGATGGACATTTGGGGTTAAGTTCAGCTCTTACATCAATATCCCCACTGAGATTTTTCAGTTAGTAAGGTAAAAAATGTCACTGGAAATATGACAGGTTTGTAATTCTGTTAGGTATCATGAGCCTAAACACTCAATTCCTTTAACTCCAAATTCCAAACACTCTGAAGCCCCTCCCTTCACATCCCAGTGCTATTCCTCATCAGTATCAGGGATAGAAACAAGTAAATTCCTAATTATTTTGGCAAATTTCTTCTTTCAAGCTTAACTTTGTTTACAGCAAATTTATGAGCATTTCTTTCTGTGGCGTTTCCATTCCTCTTAATTATCCACACCTTTCTCTTTTTTCTTGTCTTTGTAGTCAGAAAATGCTCTCACACCTCAGCCTGCGTGTTGGGAGGCTGGGGCACAAAATTCCCTTTGCTTTCTGTCATCAAAAATATCTGTGGCCACCTTCTGACCACCCTCTCTTTACATCTGCCCCAGTTCCTCTCTGCAGGTGCAAATTATTGCTGCATAAAAAACACCCTGCAGCAGTGAAAGCAGCAACACCTCATGGAAGGGAAGCACCAAGGATTTCTAGGCAGAAATCTACAGTGCTATGCAGAGCAACCACAAGTTAAAGCTCCAAATATTTGATGACTGTACTTTAAAAACAAAGAGTATTTTTCTCTGATTTCCCAGTTGTATATTGCAGCCAGTTTTTCCTGCACCTGCTCAGAATTCATTCCTGGAATAATTACAGCAAAGCCCTTCCTTGGAATATGATCCTAAAATTTGTCAAATGGAAAACTTCCTCAAACATCAGCAGGTTCTGGTGACATGCAAGAATTGGAGGTGGTGTTCAGAATCCTGTTTGTGGATTAACTCCATGGCTTGGGAAGCTACAAATTTTTATTTAACTGATTCTTGTTACTCAGTCAGTGCCCAGCATCCTTTACTGTGTAATGGTTACAGAAATCCAGAGACCAAACATTGCTGATGATCAAGTAGTTCTTACAATGTATAAAATGAATGCCAGGCTGAATTGTATCATATGAAACCTTCATCCTAGAATGACTTGTTTTATTTAAAAAATTATTTCAATTGTTTAAAGCTGCACAATTATGATGAAACTGCATTATACTGGTTCCAAATGTTATCTGATATATGTTTTCATGAAAACAGTTTACACTTAATTTCATTTTTCCTCTGGAATATTTATCCATCCAAGTCATAACTTCCTCAAGATTATCGTGACACAGAGTGCAGAACAGAGATGCAACCTTTTAGTGCTCATTAACACAAACATTCCTATTGTAGTTCTGAGGAACTGGAAATTCCAGAAATAACTATGGACAGAAAAAAAGACAGAAAAAAACTAAATTCCACCTTTCCTGTCTCTTCAATAGTTAAGTTAATTAAGCCCTACATGTTTACTCGAACAATACCTTGGGTTACAATTTTTTACTACTTAAAAGCATTAAAATAAATATGTAAATAAATATGTATATAATTAGAATCTCAAATGGAAAGTGTCAGGATCAAAAATAAACCTAGGAATATTCCTAGCTCATGATAATGTCATTAGAGAAGCAGTTCTGTCAAAACTGATACATTTCCCCTTCTGTCAAAACTGATACATTTCCCCATGGTAATAAGAAATCACCAAAGAAAATATGTATTCTAGGAAAACACACCTCAAAGAACACCTGGACAGATTTCCAGGCTGCTCTCCTACCAGCCTGGCTGTGAGCAAATTGTGCCATCACAGAAGGCAGAGTACAGCATCATCAGCTCAACTGCTTACATGGGCATCAAACTCATCATTATTTTTTTCATCTGAACCTTCTTGCAGAGAGTTACAGCACAAATGTTCTAATTTCAGCTTTTCTGTTAGGTAACATCATCATGGAAACATCCTTTGTGCTGTTTCATCACAGCTCCAGCCTGCCAGCACACAGATGTTCCAGATTCAGGGGCTCTGTTTGCTGTTTTCAAAAGAACACAAAATGGAAACAGTGCAACAGGAGCAACTGTAGCAGAGTTAGAACATACAACAAATGAACAAAGCCAACCATGAGACATCTACTGCACAAAGAATTCTTCATTCCCAGCTCTGCCTTTTTTCACTTCGTGTTGTTTGCATCTTAAGAAGTTCTGTCAGCAGAACCTTCTTCCTGCCCCAGAGAGGGACTCCTGATTTATGAATGACATCCATTTAAAGAAGCTCTTTGGGGTTTCCCTGGCAATAAACCCATCCTAATACTTACTGCAACGAGACCCAACAAATTCCCAAAGTTATTGCCCCTCCTGCCACGCTCTGAGTCAGCAAGGTCATCTTGGAAAGCTGCTGCCATTTTTGAGCACCATTCCCCTCTGCAGATCCCATTTACCTGCAATAGGATGCTCACAGACATCAGCCTCCCTTGCTTTGCCCAGGGAAATTATCCCTTAAAAACTCAGTAGTGTGTCTAACCACAGCAGTGTAGGTATTATAACAAAAACAAGGCCCAAAGCCATGCAGACAGCAGCACATTTCACAGTCATTAACCCCTTCCTTCTCATCGCTGCCGCTGTTGCTGCACCTCCAGATAACACAAGTTTTAGCAAGCAGTGGATTAAAGTGGATTCACTACAAGTACTGCAGCCAAGGATTTTTTCAGGGCTGGTATCCACAAGATGCAATGTAATGAGTTCCTGTGCTCCATTATTTATGTTATGGTAACACAACACTTTCCAAAAGCATTTGCTTTCCTGTCTAAAAGGATTCTCCTGTGACTGCTGTAGTGAATGTCAAGCCTGAGCTACTTTTTACATGTCCAATATCTTCACAGAAGTGAATCTGACAGATAAAATAGAACTATTGTGGTGGGTTTTGTAAAAGATGAACAAGTATTTTTGGTTTTCCACTTTGTGGTCCTGCATTTTCAGTTGCAAAACATATATATATGTAAATATATATATAGAAATAGATAAATATAGCTGTACACACACATATGTATGTACACACACATACTGCACACCCCTTTGTGGGTATCACTCCCTTAGCAGTTCCTGAGGTTGTAATTTGATGATTTGTGAGCTGCAGTGTCAGACCTCCCCTCTTCCTCTGTCTGTCCCATTTCCATTTCCCTGGTGTTCCTGGTGCCCCCCAGTTAAACTGGGAGCTTCTGACTGAGGCAGCCAAACCAGGAGAAATCTGGCCCAGAAAAAACTCACACATAAAATACCAAGTAAAAAACCAAAACAGAACAAACCTCCCAACCTCCCCCCCAAATCTTTTTGCCTGTTTAGCTCCAGACTGGGGATCAAGGTTTGGCTGTGTTTTAAAATGACAGTATATGAATATGAAATACAAAAAGTTATTAAAAAAAAACCAAAACCTGCAACTATTTGAATTATTTGTAATTCTCTCCATGGCCACAACAATCTGTAGGCACAGCTGTGAAGCTGCCAAAAAGCTGTTTAATTGAAAGCCTGGCATGTGTTTTTTACTACCTCACTCAATTTTTAAAATGTGATCTTAATTGCCAAAAATGAGGGGGAAGAACATTACTTGCTTTTGGAGAAAAAGAGAGAATTATTTTCATCCTATGTATGAAGGATAAAATGCCCCAACACAAATATATTGATACTTGGAACTAAACATTAAAATGCCAACTCCTCAATACCATAACTCCCACCATTTACTTAACCCTTCAAAGTTTCCTTCCTAAGGGATCTTTTCCCTGTTTATCTCAGCCAGCAGTTCAGTTCTACAAAGCTGGCCTGTGGTCCAGGAAAGGCATTAAATTAAACCCAAGGCAGAGGAATCATCTGCAGATGATCAGGTAACAGCAGCAAGAAACAGCTCCCACTGTGCCCATTTCTCCTTTAGGTCACTGGCAGATTTCCCAGAAGGAGGAGACAGAGAAGCTTCTTCCCTTTTGTTCCTTGGCAGAAGGATTCCAAATTTTCCCCCTTGAAACTCCCATTGCTGTGAATTTTCTGAATGGAAACTTTTCCCCTGTGCTAATAGGGCCAGTAAGTGCTCTCTATTAGCCTGATTAAGTCAGTCAAAACCAGAGGAGAGATTTTAAATAAATTCACCAGGCTTTGGGTCAGCAAAATGTAAATTAGAGTAAAGATGCAGCTCATAGGAATCCTGCAAGAAGTGGCTGTTTCTTTACCCTCATGGATCTCAAGGAGAGTGGAGGACAGCACATCCTAAGTCTCTGACAGAGGTCTAAGAACTTTTCAAAGACTACCATGTATGTTTGAAAGCTTCAGTGTGTTCAGTAGAGGCTGGAGTGACATCTTTTCCACATGCTGTAAAAAAAAAAAACCAAAAAAAAAAACCCAGTTCTACTTCCTAATATGTTGGGACTTTTCTGAAATATCTAGCAGCCCTATTCAGGGTTTTGAGAACAGACTTGGGTTCTTAAATATTATTTTCTGATGGGGAAATTGAAATTTTCTAGTCTGAATTTAAAGCCAGTGTCCTGACGAATATAAAAGTAAGATGAAATGGAGGTAAAAATAAAAATACCCATGGATATTTGAATTTAGTTATGTAGCACTCTGATTTCAGTTTTTTACTTCTCCCTTCCCAAGAACCCAGACTGGGCTTTGGGAGCTTGGTGTAGCCTGGCAGTAACACAGGTACAGGGGCAGTGTGTGCCTACAGTCTGCTGAGAAGATACATGCTTAATATCCCAATTTTCAGGGGGAGCTTGGTGTAGCCTGGCAGTAACACAGGTACAGTGTGTGCCTACAGTCTGCTGAGAAGATACATGCTTAATATCCCAATTTTCAGGAAATATCCCAGATCTTAATTGCTCTGCAATTAGTGTGGCTGAGGAAATAGGTTCTTAATTTGTCTGGCTGCAGCAGATATGTTTTTCAGGTTAGCTTAGTAGAGAAAGGGTTTTTGGGGTTTTTTTGGGTTTTTTTTTTAATAGGAAACATTTCCTTCTACAGGATTGGAGTTAAAATGGTGCTGGAATGGTTAAACAGCAGCCACAAAGCAGGTCTAACATTTAAGATCATGATGTTGTGACTCTTTCGGGCTGTTGCCTGTAGCCAGGGAGCACAGGGCAGAGCGAGGAGAGCACATTTCCCTGGCTGAGCCCGGTGGCACAGGCAGAAGCACAGAGCCTGGCTGCCCCCCATGGAACCCCCCAGTCCACCTGGCCTGTTCCTGCTCTTTGGAGGAACACAACAGGCACTGTGCCCAGTGCCAGAGGGACCAGCCCCAGTGTGTCCAGGTTATCCAGCCCTGGCAGCACTCAGCTCCCAGCCAGGGCTGCTGGCTGAGCCCCAGAGGCTGCAGCCAGGGCAGCACAGAGATGTCTGCTGGAGACTGCACCGCAGCTCTCCATGCCTCCCTCCACTACTGAAACAGCAACACCACTTCCTCTCCGCGCTGGCTTTTCCAAGCTGGCTCTCACAGGCAGGAGAGAGCAGGCATGAGCCCTGCCTGCACCGCACTTATGTGACTGTGCCCCTCTGCGATTATCTGTGCGTGGTTTAAGTGCTACATTCTCGAGTGTCACACGCGGCAGGCTCAGCAAGGATGTGGGCTGAGCAACAAAACACCACACACACTTTTTTTTTCCCACTTTACTTGCCTCTGTTATGCTGAAGTAATGTACTGTGGCATTTTTTTTTGGAGCACGGCCTGTGAGTGCGGCCTCAGCGTGGCCCGGGAGCGCGGCCCGCCGCAGCCGAGCGGGCCGCCTCTGCCGCCGCCATCGCAGCCGGCCGCGGAACTGGCCCTTCCCTTCCATTCTTCTGAAGAACTCGCACCAATAGGAGAATAAAATCTCTGGAAGTTTTACCAATTTTATATCTTTAAACAGGGAGACAATGGGGTTTTTAGTTTTGTTTTGTTTTTTTACAGTGAATTTTGCAAGTTTTTTTTTCCAGGAATTTAATGAGTATTTCATTTTTTCTTTCAGCTATGACGAATGTGTGGGGCCAGGAGCAACACAAATATATATTCCCACAGACGATCCCCCCCCATATTCCCTTACGGACCCTTGCCAAAGAAATGGAACACCTAGAACCATCTGCCTCAGCCCAGAGGACGGAGCAGCCGCTGGCAGCGCCGGGCGGGCCGCACACGCCGCAGGCAGGCCGCGGGAGCAGCAGCAGCAGCCCGGCCCCGGCCTCGCCGTGATCGCCCGGGGCGGGGGCGGCTCCGCGCGGGACGGCGGCCTCTGAGCGCGGCCGGGGAGCGCGGAGAATAAAACCTCTGGAAGTTTTACCAATTTTATATCTTTAAACAGGGAGACAATGGGGTTTTTTGTTTTGTTTTGTTTTTTTACAGTGAATTTTGCAAGTTTATGTAAATTTCCCTGTTTGTGCTTCAAAGTGTTCCATGGCATCAGTCAGCATAAAAGAGCAGCAGAGACAAGCAGTGCATCTGACCTTTCTGAAGCATTGCAGAACCCATTGAAATTAGCCACTCATAATGAAGATAAATGTTATCCAGTCAAGCCTACTTGTTGATTTTATGATACTTTGCATGTTTTAGAACAGAAGGGAAAAGAAGAGTCTTTTGTTGTCATTGTAGGTGTCACTAGTACAGCTCATTCAGTGTATTGACAACAAAGCATTTTTAAATAACTCTTTGTCTGTGTGTTTCAGTAGGCAAAGCACTGCCAAAAAAAAAATATTATCAGTACCATGTAGAACCAAAGAAAAAATAATCATATTTTAATATTCACATTATTCCTTTGGTGCCAGGCTTTCCAAGCCATTGCAAAGCCTGTTGCAAGTCTTCCTCAAAAGACACCATCCAGAGGCGCTGGAGGAGGCAGCGGGCCCCACAGTGCAGCCGCTTTACCGGCCCGAGCTGCAGCTCAGCTGTGCAGGCTGGAGCCGCGCGTCCTTCACGGGCTTGCTGCAGCCGAGGGAAGGCACAGCAGTCCTAGAGGATGCTGCAGGCCGGCTCCCCCTCACGGCTGCATTTCCAGGCACAGGCCAGTATCTTTCTCCATAAGGAGCGCGGGTGTTCCCGTGTGGCCACAGTGACCTCTGGGAGCTGTGCGAGTGCGATGCGGGCAGAGACGCTGGGCTGGGCACAGTAACAGAGCCTCAGGGGTCTCGGAGCGTTCCCAGCTTTAGAGAAGAGACCAGGAAAAGGAACCCAGTGAGTTCATATCCCAGTGAGTGAGTGAGCCCAGGACACTGGGATGGCAGTCCGTGGGTCCCCAGCCGGTGTGCCAGGGCAGTGGGAGCTCAGCTCAGGCACAGCTGGGCCTTGTCCCCAGGGCGGGCCCGGGCTGCACTCGCCGGAGCCCCCCTGCACCAGCCCGGCCAGAGGAGACCAAGGGTGGCACCGAGGGGCTCCCAGAACGGGCACTGGCTGTGAGGCGGGCAGGGCAGCGGGCACCCAGCCCCTCATGGGCACCCCTTGCTCCTTTTCCCTTCCCGGGAGCCACTGGCCAAGCCCTGGCACTGCTGGGCACAGCTCCCAGGGCTGGATCTGTGTTTGAAACACAAGGTATCCCCCGAGCTTCAGTCTGCTCACCCCGGCTGGGGAGGATCCAGCGTGGGACAGGAAGATCTGCTTCCCCCACTTCATTTGTGTGGCCCAGCAAAAAAAATGCTGCAAGATTCAGACTAGAGGCCAGTCCTGACATCCAACAGCAGACGGCCAAGGAGGTTTCTGTTTATTGCCTGAAACGAAACAGAGTTAGGATCCTGTTGTTCACTTCTGCTGGAAAGTCCCATTCCTCATCTGAAATTGTCCCATTCGTCATCTGAAAGCTTCTGTGTGTCTGGCCTAGGACACACAACCCACAAGAAGGCAAGGAGAGCTCAACCCTGTGCTTTCCTTGGGACTTTCCCCTGGAAAACTTCTTTGCTTTGTTGTTTTGAAATGTGTTTCTGCAGGAAATGCACTCTGCATGTTTAAGTAATTTTTAAGTTCTGTATCTAATGGAAAACCCCAGGGTGAGTCTGGGTGCTAGCAGGAAGCAGAACTGACTGCCAGCATATCAACAGCAGGGATGGAGCTCCAGCCAGCCCTTGGGGCACCCACAAGCCTGGGCTCCATCTGGGACCAGGGACAGGAGCCAAGGAGCTGTGGCAGGAGAGCAGAGTTATCACAGGCTCATCTCCAGGAAATTTCTCAGAGGCATTTTCACTAAAAAAAAAAAAAAAAAAAGTTTTTTACACTGAGAAAATAGACTTCATTTTCTATCCCCACTAAAGGATATGTAAAGCTGAGTATATATAATGGTGTTTAAAAGGAAGCAGCATCCAAATTATTAAAATTGCACTTGGATTTTCTGTAAATACTGAATAATTTTCAACTGTAATCATCATTCAACACTCCAAAGATTGACACAATTATAATTAATACTTAGATGAGGAAGCAATTATATGGTTCTTACTGCTATATAAATTATACCATTACTGAGTCATATGCACATGATGAGATGTAAGGTAAGCATGCATTTTTTGCTAAGTAGATGACAGTAAATATGTATTTTGCTAAAATGAGACAATTCTTTTGCAGTTCAGCAAGATTTTCCATATTCTCTGTATACTATACCCAAAAGAACAAAACCTCACCATTTTGCACTGCAGAACTGCTGGCAGGCGTTTCTGGAAGGTAAGGCTCTATTTCACATTTGTGTTTTTAACACAAGAGAACTGATCCTCTCCATAAAGTATTCATTTCAACAGTTTGGTGGAATGCAAAGCACCCTGCAATGAGAGAAACAACCCTGTGCCCCACCTCAGAGGGGGCAGAGATGCACAGCAGTGCCGCAGCCAGGTTTACTGGCAGGGCAGTCAGCAGAGGGGGAAGCACGGGGTGGTCTGTGCAGAATGGGATTGGCTTTCAGGGCTGGGTCTGCCTGCGGCTCCGGCAGAGCTGTTCCTGCCCCGCACCAGGGCCAGGCTCTGGGACCTGCTTCCGTCAGGCTGCTCTTGGGGAGGGCTGGGGAATCTAATAAACCCACATCAGAAGGGAAAGGGGGTTTTTTCCCCTGAAAGTGAAGTTCATCCAAGTAACATGACCAAGCTGCAGGCTCCTCTGCAGACAGGCACAGAGGGCTTTTCACACGTGGCAGACAAGTCCCTGCCCCGTTACTGATGCTCAGTTTCTCTGCACAGTGGGAAACCCTTTGGTTTGGCTTTTCACCTTTCTAACAGGAATTTCCTGCCCTTCCACCAACTCTGTAACTGTGATTTACAAAACAAGCTGACTTTAAGTAGACTTCTGATGAGAATGGGAGATTTACGTATTACCTCATGGTAGCAATGCATTGTAAAATTGTAGAAAACTAATCCAAGTCTTTCATTCTTCCTTCAGTAACAGTGAAGTGTCCCTGGCACTGTGCTCTGGGTTTGGCAGCATTTCTTACACACATCTGCCTGCTCCCTCTGGTGGCGTGGAGCACTCCATAAAATCCTGTCATCCTGTTACCACAGAATAATCCAAACAATCCCAGCTGTGCTGTCACATGGCTATGGGAGCCAACCAAAACATCCACACCCAACTGTAGCATTTTTCTGAGTTACCGCTGAATACCTGGGTTATGTGGTTCATTACAAACATGTATAATTAAAAAACAAACTGTGAATTGAAGGCAGAGTGTGCTTCCTTCTGTGCTATCTAACCACCATCACTTGCAGGAGTGGTTGAGCATTTTCTGCTCTTGTTAATCTTGTTCAACTGAGTGAAATCCAACAAAGCTGGGTGGAGGGGGGAAGCTTATAAATCCAGACAGATAGCACTAGAAAGAAAAAAATTAGCTGTAAAACACTATAGAGAGACGTTTGCAGCTTTGAAGCTGCTCCAACAGCTTCTGGTGCTACTACTGCAGGTGTTGAAATTCCTTGTAATGATGCAGTAAGGACATGCTTTCATTTCTTGAATATATTGCAGATCTTGGATAAATCT
Source organism: Onychostruthus taczanowskii (assembly GCF_017590055.1). Lineage (NCBI taxonomy): Eukaryota > Metazoa > Chordata > Aves > Passeriformes > Passeridae > Onychostruthus > Onychostruthus taczanowskii. Next base: position 1,120,100 of record NW_024498562.1, read on the forward strand.
AAGCAACGTTGGCAGAGTGATGTTGCTCTTGAGAAATTAATTTCCTGCTATCAGATATTATCCTAAGCCCTTGCATAATTCTAATACCAGTGCTAAAACCCAGGTTTAACACAGGCCTTTGTTTTATTACATGGGTAAAATCAGAAAGAAAACTGGACATGCTATTTCTTGCTACATGATAACAACCCTGTATTTCTGTAGCCATCTCTTCTGCTTCAATTTTTAGCATACTGATCTTATACAGAACTTTTAGTAAAGAACACACACGTATTTGGGATGGCTTCCATGCTTTTTATTTTCCATCTCTGGGACAACCCATGACTGAGCAACTGCTGAGGAAGCAACTCTGTGCTTCAGTCACTTACATTTGGATTTTACCTTTGTCAGAGGAACAAGCACTGGAGCAGTGAGGTCCCTCCTGCTTTGGGGGACAAGTCAGTGTCCAAGCTCAAGAAGGGCAAAGTTAAATTACTGAAGTCAGGACACTGAAAATGGCAACGTATTACCAAGGGAAAATATGAAAATGGCAAAATAGGAATAATAGGCCAATCACCCCAGAAATATTCAAACAGCTCATTGTTTAGCACAGCAAGGTGAGCAAAGATATATTTCCTGAACAGAAACCACATCCAACTGATCTAAGTGGTCTGACAAATGATTCCCTTCCTTACCCTACAGAAATAATTTCTACGTGAAATTATGACCATAGATGTCTGTGAAATAAACTAATAATCATCATATGAGAGAATAGTTATCAATTTGTGAAGTCACACAGGGGAACAACGTCATCATGGTGGCCACAGGTGGTGATTGGAAAATTCAGATTCCAAAAATCAAGGTTAGAAAAGCACCTGGATCACAGGTGTGTTTTCCAGCTGCTGGATCCGTTTAACCCCAGTGCAGGGCACTTGTCACCCCACAGCAGGCACAGATCCCATTTAACCCTTGGCAGGGCACTTGTCACCCCACAGCAGGCACAGATCCCATTTAACCCCACCACAGGGCACTTGTCACCCCACAGGAGGCCCAAACCTCTCCCAGCTAGAGAGGTTCGGAGTGGGGTCTGAGGACTAATCCACACAGAAGTGGTACCATTTGTGACCAATGATTGCTGATACCTCTGTTAAAATGTGCAAACAGTGTAAACTTTTGATGACCGGGGAGCTTTTGGAGGGTCACCAGGAGCTCCCTGCTTCGTGCAAACCAGGTTAACGTACAGAAATACCGCCCGGCGTTGTGAGAACTGACGCAGCGCGCCTGGAAGCCCGGGGAGGCCAGGACACCCTGGGACATCCCGGGCCATCCCGAGAGACATCCCGGGCCATCCCCCCGCCCTCACCGCCCCTCGGGCCCGCCCCGCGCGCAGCCCGAGCCCTCACTGCCCTCCCGCCTTTCACTTTCGATTCGTGGGGCTCCGCCCCCGCCCTGATTGAGAGGCGGGAGCACCAATAGCTGTAGGGTGCGAGGGCAGTGCCGACCAATGGCGACGCGGGGCGGGCCCGCGGGGCGGGGCCGGCGCCATGGCGGAGCCGGCGCTGCTGAGGGAGTACGTGTCGCACCTGGCGGCCCGCGCGGCGCAGGGACAGCTCGCGGCCTGCGCCGACCCCGCGCTCAAGGCCCGGGCGCGGCGGCTGCTGGGCCCGGGGCGCCGCGGGGCCCTGGACGTGCGCGGCGTGGCCGAGCGCTGCCGGCGGGCGCGGGGCGGCCGCGCCCTGCGCGACCTGCTCAGGGCTCTGGAGCTGTTGGAGCTGCTCTGCGTCAACCTCCTGCTGTGCCCTTGGCGCCGGGAGATCCGCTCCCTCAAGGTACGGCACTGCCGCCCGCCCCCCCGGCGCTGCGAGGCCGCCTCTCCGGGCCGGGGCTTGGCAGCGGCACCGGGAGGTGGGAGCGGGGTCAGGGGCACATCCTGCTCGGGACAGGAGCGGGGTCAGGGGCACATCCTGCTTGGGACAGGGAGAGGGGTCAGGGGCACATCCAGCTCGGGGCAAGAGCGGGGTCAGGGGCACATCCTGCTCGGGACAGGGAGTGGGGTCAGGGGCACATCCAGCTCGGGACAGGGTGCTCAGCACGGTGCAGGGCTGCTCTGAGGTGTTCATTGGCCTTCACAGGCCTTGTCCTCGCTGAGGCCCTGAGTGCTGAGCAGCTCCGGGGGTTGGGAGCGGAGCCCCTCGCTGTGGTGAGGCAGCAGGGAAGGTAAAAGCTACTCCGAAAGGCTTTGCCTTTGATCACTCTAAGCTGTGACCCGAATCTGCCGATGAGCAGGGGTGTTTTTAGCCGTGGCCATCTGCAGTGGCTTGGTGCCAAAGGCCAGGTGAGCCAGTGCCTCTCTGGTCCCTGATCCCAGCTCGGAGCCTGCAGCTGGTGCAGGGGGCAGGGACAGCCCCTTGGAAAGAGGAAATGCTGCTGGTTTTTGCAGCAGGGTGGTTATGGTTACCCCACTTCCCCAGCACACTGAGCACGTCTCATTGCCCAGAAGGCACAGCCATCTTCACACATCCCAAATTTAAACAGACTCCTCAGACACCCAAATGTAAACTTACTGCCCTTGCTTTGGCAGTAGGTGCTGGTGAGGAAAAGCCATTTCTTTGGTTCTTCCTGCACGTAGGTCTCACCTGTGGATTTTCAAACAGCTGTAAATTCCTGTTCTTCTCATTCAGCTCCCTAAAACAGGGCAAAGCCTAAGATAGTCTGGTGTACACTTAGTGTGTTCAGCTTTTCCTAACACAAGAATCCTAGGCTGCATTAAAATTAAACTTTGAAGGCCACTGTGGGCAACCCAAAGTGTAAGACAGCCTTTTGCAGGCCTGAAATAATTCTATTGCAAGGCACAAGTTGGAGAACAACCAGTACCTTGTGCATGTAGAGATTTGATTAAAAGCTACTGAAATACATGGAATAGTATTTCCCATGTCCTGCCTCTCACCTGCTCTGATGTCCATGCAGGGCACTGTTACCAGATTTATCTGAGAATTATACTGTGGCCATTCTGGGGGTCAGTTTTGTTCTCCTGAACCTCCAGCTTGTGACATTGATGCTCAGGGGTCAGCCTTGGTCTGGCCCAAGCTGGGCAGCCTGAAAACAAGGTGCCCCACTCCTGGAAACCCTGACTTTGCATTCCTACCTCTCTTCTGTTCTGACTTGCCAGGAGCTGGTCATGCCCAGCTCAGAATAGTCTCTCCTGTCACAGGGTTTCAGACAAAACCAAAAACCACTTCCATGTTACAAACTAGGCCTCATGCCTGGTGGAGCTCTAAAACAAGCAAACTTTGAACAGTTTTTTAAGTTGTTGCACAGCAGCAGCATTTTATTGGCGTTTTGGAGCCAGCTTGTGCAAGAGAGGTGTTGAACAATACTTCTGTTAGAATAGTCTCTCTTCAGAAAGCTGCTTTTTAAAAATGGCAGTTTAATCAAGGGTAGTAAAGTTCACAGCAGGAGCCTGAACCATGGAAAAAGAAAATGTTACAGACTTGTCCCCAGTTCAGAAAGGGGATTCACAGTGAGTGCATCATGTCTCTTTCTTTAGGAAAAGACCTCAGTGATTAATTCTATGAATCTCTGCTTGTTTCAAAAGCTTAGGTTCAGTAGAACACAGAAGGTTTATTTCTAAGTTTCTCTAGTTTGACTAAAATGATTTCCTTACTCTCTTCCTTTTTGAATACTGGTACTGTTAGCCAAGACCCCAGCAGGTTTAAACTGGCACAGCTTCACTGGAACTGATGTGCTGTAGCAAAGCCACAATGCTCGAGAGGCTGCCAGAACAGTGCTGTTAGAAAAGCCTCACTCACTGCAATTCAAAACTCAAGACTTGTAGAACACGGCTTTTTGAAAGCTGTAAGCAAGTCTTGAAGCATTTTTGATCTTTAGGAAATCAGCTGTTTCACATTTCTCTGCACCCTTTCCCCCAGTGTTCACCAGCTTTTCCATATTGTGTTCTGTTCCAGACCTTCACTGGGAATTTTGTCTACTACATCCAGCCAGTGCTGCCAGAGGACGTTGTGAAAGCAGTCCTGGAGAAAATAGGGTATGTTGCAACTACAGCAACAGAGTTTTCACTTGTCAAAAAGAGAAACAATGAGGAAACCAAGCAGACTGCATTTGAGATATTCCTGGCAAGAATTGAGTGCGAGGCCATCCTGGAGATGACAAGTGAAGAAACACATGGCAGTTTGGAGAAGAGCCTGCAGCAGGGAATACAAACACATCGGCATCGAGGAGAGGAGGACGAGGAGCATCAGCGAGGAGGCACTGAAAGTCTGGGAAATGAAGGGAGGGGTGAGACACCTTTGTGCCTTGCCCCCCCGCAGAAGCGGTCAGCCGCCTCTTCCGCTTCCTTGGAAGCTGCTGGGAACATGAGGATCGCAGGGGATGTGGCTCAGTCAGCAGCTGCCGCATCCCCTGGCAGCCTCCAGGAGCACCAGAGGCAAAGCATCGACACCGCGCGTCTCCCAGGCAAGGGCTCAGACAGCGAGGACTTCCTGATCAAATACAGTGACATTGTCATAGCACAAACACCCATCTTCAGTGAGAGTCTCTCTCCAAAGGCTTTGGAAAAGGAGCCCAGAGCCAGGCCGAGCGAGGAGTGTGCCTGGGCAGGGGCTGTAGACTTGGCTGCGCGAGCGCTGGGGCCTGCACCTCTGTCCCCGGGAGCCAGCGGCCCCCCAGCCTTTGCCGTGTTTGCTGACAGCTCCTGTGACAGCAAAACCACCTTGGAGTTTGAAGCTCTAGGAGTCCCAGAAGGATCAATTGAAGCAGAAATTAATGATGCCATAAATTGCATAGACCCAGCCCCTGGTGATGAGCCCACTGAGCTGAAGTCTCTGCCCTACAAGGACTTTGCCCAAAACTGCAGCATCCCCAAGGAAGAGGACGTTTGTGAGCTGTCTTTAACCTTCACAGAACTACAAATCAAGGATGCCCAGGAAGAACTTATGTATCCAGTAGAGGAAAGTGGCCAGCCTGAGGCAATGGCCTATGCAGGAAGAAGTGACAGGCACGTTGGAGAATTCAGTCACTCCCAAATAAAGCATACATACCTGACTGATGCTGAGCTGCACAAGAGAGCAGCGTCACACCCTGAGCCACCTTCAGGTCTGTGCTGTACTGCTGGGCACACAGAGGATTCCACTGCTGGTTCTGACAGCCAGAGACTGTTCATGGATCCTGCTAAGGCACACCCAGATTCTGAGTGCTTCAGGCATGTCAGAGAGCCCCCCAACCTCACCTACATCCCCCCCCAAAGCATTGATGTGCGGCCCTCACACGGGGGCAGGAGGGGCCTGGGGCAGCCTGCAGGTGACTCTGCTGGAGGCAGGGGAGGGAAGCTGGAGCACTGTAATTCCCAAGAGTCTGACAGCCAGGAGCCTTATGTCATCATTGACAGAACGGAGCAGGCAGTGCTGTGCCATCACACCTGAGTCTGTAGTGCTTTATCTGTCATTACCTGGGGGGATTGTCCTCTCACCCGTGGCCTTGATCCTGTTGTCATTAGCTTTGTCACAACAGTTCTGAAAACACCCAAACCACATCACTGCTTTGGGACAGTAAATAGCAGGAGTTACACAAATTCCTAATGGTTCCTTTCACAAGGAAACCTGAATGGTCACCTTTTTAAAGGGTAGGCAATCTTCTGTAAATTTAAATCCATTTAATTCATCAGTCAGATTCCTTCTGGCTGTTCTTAATGCCAGACAGGTTTCTTCAGCTGGGCATCCTACTTCTCTTATTTCCCTTCACAGACCTATTCCTGGAATACTCTTCCAGTACAAGGTAAATCCTTCTAAACTGGAAGAAGTTTAGAAATGCCATACTGGACTGTACTCCTTAACTCTCTGCATTCCTTTGAAGCTGTGTCTGAGCTCATCTTCCTCCTGACTTCAGCTGAAAACAGGTTTAGAAAGTTTGATAACAATCCTTTAGCTTTAAAGAGGGAAACAGCTCTGTGAACACTCGGTTTTGTAGAGGCATTAACCTGTGCTATAGGTTTTATATCTAACCAATATATAACCATTTGTTACCAAAGTATTTTGTGGCCAGCACCACAATTTCCAAGAGAAGCCTTGAGCATTGTAACTGTTCACTGCCACCAGCAGAGAGAGGTCCAGCTATGGCTGCCATTTCCCTTGCCTCTGCTCCTGACACTTAATTCTGCACAGAATTTTTCTGCAGGCCGGTTCATCACACTAAAATGAAAAGAAAAAAATCTCATTCTTTGCCATTTTAATGGCAGGGAAAAAAATCTGCTCAGAGAAGGATCCCAGTGACAGCAGGGGCAGGATCAGGGATAACCTGCAGGTGGGAGTGCTGTGTGCAAAGCTCAGGAATGTTGGATCAGCTGGAAGCTGGGGTCCCAGCACTGAGAGCCGGTGTCACACACAGCTCTGAATTCATTTAGGGAAGCACACTGCTGCTGTGCTTAGGCACAGTCTCCAGTGCTATTTATACAAATACCTTTAGAGGGTGGTGCCCAGCAGCAGGACAAGGAGCAATTTCCATAAACTAAAGCACAAAAAATTCCATCCCAACATGAGGAAGAGCTTGTTTTCCTGGAGGGGACAGAGCCCTGGAGCTGATGCCCAGGGAGGCTGTGGAGTCTCCCTCTCTGGGACATTCCAAACCTAACTGGACACACTCCTGTGTCACCTGCTCCAGGTGACCCTGCCTGGGCAGGGCTTGGACTGGGCAACCTGCAGAGGCCCCTTCCAACCCTAAAAATTCTGGGATTCTATGATACATGTGTTAACTAAAAAGGCACTTTAATACTGCTTCAAGTAGCTTTTTCAGTAGCACTGAAATGTGTGCTGGTTTGGGCTGGGGTAGAGTTAATTTTCTTCACAGTGACTAATACAGAGCTCACTTCTAAATGCTAAAAAATGCCTTTCATGTACAGTTAAAATATTGGCTGAAACTAATGTTGTATTAATTGTTTATAACTGACTTTCATCAGAGGAGCACACATGGATATGACTAGAAAAACATCACAAACTAAAATATAAAGATTTGCTTTTTGAAGAACTAATGGTTGAAATTCTGTCATCCCCTGATTCCAGCAGTGTAGGAGAAACAGAATTTGCTCAAGGTAAGACCAGGGGACAGGACTGCCCTCAGCTCTGGGTGGGCTTGTGAGAAATGGGTATTAGGAACAAAAGAGTTCAGAGGGCTGTGTCCTGACAAGTAATAGTGGCATGCTTTGGGCTGTAAGATTCTCTGTACTAAACCATAAACCATAAAGTGACATTTTCTGTGCTGTGCAAAATGTTTGTCCACAGTGAAATTAGAATTAAGAACAAACTGCAGGTGACTGAGCTTCAAACGTGTAGAACCATTTCCAAAAAATTTGTTCTTTTGGACTCTTGGAGAAGAAAAAGTTTTGAAAGTTTAACAGAAGGTACCAAGAATAGCTGGCATCCCCCTACAAAGAAGCTGCAAGAAGTAAGATAATTACTTAGCACACAAAATCTTACTTTTAAGCTGGAATTCTAAAGGGTTATAACAGAGCAGTAGAATGGCATTCCTGGAATCACAAGCTTTAGTACCAGCTTAGTACTTCACTAGGAAATGCTCTCACTGTGCACTTATTAAGTTGCAGTGATTTAGAAAAGAATCAGCTGGTCAGATGGGAATTACAGGACAGGAGCTGCAATTCCTGACTGGCTGTGGTTCTTTCAGTGCATTGGGTTTTAGGCAAACCACAACCCTACAAAAGCAGCAGCATCAGATAGTGTTGAAAAGCCACATACCTGAATGTTTCTATCCTGCACAAAGTGCCTGACAAATGTCTGTACAAAGTGCTAATGAAGCCTGGCTTGTTCCAGCTAAACCAACCAAAACCAGTAGGGGAAAAGACATTCTGGACTTCTGGGATCATTCCCCTAAAATTACCCAGAGACTCAGTGTGAGAGCAGTCAGTGCTGCAGTGAAAGGATTCCCTTGAGGGCAGCACCCAGAGAAGGGCAACTCAGCACCTCCTTTGACAAGTCCAGGAATGAAACCCCCACTGGTTTTCTGTACTCTCCAAGTACTTACAGGTCATAATAAACTGATCATGACATAAACCCAAAAAAGTACCTGTGTTGTTTTTTTTTATAAAAAGGAGTAAAATCAAAGAAGGCAAACCAGTTAAGAAATCAGTTAATTCTAGGATGTTTTTAGAAACATTTGAAAAGAGTAACAAACACAGTCCCATGCACCCTGTATTTTCACTGTTCCTCAACTCAGCCAGAGCAGGGCTGGGGTTCTCATGAACACAAATAAAATAAGCTCTCTATAAAAGCTAGCTGAAAAAAATACCCTCAATCAATGTGAGAGCAGTCAGAGTGCTGCAGTGAAAGGATTCCCTTGAGGGCAGCACCCAGAGAAGGGCAACTCAGCACCTCCTTTGACAAGTCCAGGAATGAAACCCCACTGGTTTTCTGTACTCTCCAAGTACTTACAGGTCATAATAAACTGATCATGACATAAACCCAAAAAAGTACCTGTGTTGTTTTTTTTTATAAAAAGGAGTAAAATCAAAGAAGGCAAACCAGTTAAGAAATCAGTTAATTCTAGGATGTTTTTAGAAACATTTGAAAAGAGTAACAAACACAGTCCCATGCACCCTGTATTTTCACTGTTCCTCAACTCAGCCAGAGCAGGGCTGGGGTTCTCATGAACACAAATAAAATAAGCTCTCTATAAAAGCTAGCTGAAAAAAATACCCTCAGGGCCGTTCTGCAATCACTTAACAAAAACTGTGGGTTTTAAAAATTTTTTTTGCACTGAATTCAGTGGGACTGCCAGCGCACAGTTCTCTTCAGAACTAAGTTATATTGTGATGTCCTGTAGAGCAGAAAGAACTACCTGAATTCCATGAAGTTGCATTAATGTGGGATTAGAGCAAACTGGTAAGATCTGCTTAACAAAGCTACTTTAACTCGATGCACTTCATTTGCTGCCTCCAATGATAAGATAATGAACATCCCACCTCTGATATGAAGTGTGTAAAGCCTGGGCAGAAGGAGTCAATGCCTTGCTGTGCCTCAGGCACCTGATGGCCGCTCGGGATGTGCCTGGAAAGGGGAACAAAGGAGCAGAGGGTAGGGCAGCACTTCCTGGAGCCAGATTCCTGCTCAGGTCCAAGGTGCCCACACAGCACAGGAGCACGAGTGGGCAAGAGCCAGAGGGGCACTGAGACCACCCAGGCCTCAGAAAGCCCCTGACTCCTGCCAGGGAGGCTCCACCCGAGGGCTCTGCATGGCCCTCAGAGCTAGAGCTGACAGGAGGAATCATTTCCCTGGGGAGGGATACAGCTGTTCCCATGCTAAATGGAATGTCTGCAATCCTCTGAACCTTTCGTTTGGTGGGTACCACCCCAAGGGATCGAGACTGAACACTGATCTGACCATGGACATCAAAATTCCAACAATCCAGCCTTGTTGCTGTGAGATCTCTCCACTACCTGCTCTTACCCTTGCCTTCCATACTTTGTGGTATTTTGTACCTGAATAGAAAAGAACCCAACGAGCAGCACCCCTCCTCTCTACTGCAATTCAGTTGTTAAAAAATCACAGAATTACCGAGGTTGGAAAATAGCTCGGAGGTCTTTGGGTGCAGCCTGTAACCCAGAGCTGTGACCCACGCCCAGACTTCCCCTGGAGCCGCAGGAGCCATCATGGCTGCAGGGCAGGGCCCGGCCCTTGCCCCGTGACCTCATGGCAGTGGCCTTGGCACATCCTCCCAGCCTGGCCAGGGCCCTCAGCACAGCCTTCCCATTCCTACCCAAGGGGTGTAACCCCTCTTAGCTGAGGGTCAGCTCAGTGCCCTCCTCCAGACCATCAGAAAAGGCTGAATGGGGCTGTTCCCAGCATGGATCCCAGGAGATCCCATTCCCACCACCCTGGGCCCAGCCATCAGCTAGGTCCCATCCCAGCCAAGCTGAGGCTGCAGCTTCTCCAGGAGATGTCATGGGAGAGGGGCTCAAAGGTTCTGCTGAGTTCCAGGGAGACACATCCACAGCCTTTCCCTCACCCACCAGGAGGGGCACCTGGCCAGGGAAGATCTCCTAAACCCAGACTGGTAGGGGCTGATCCCGTGGTGCTCCTGTGGTTGGTGATCCCGTGGTTGGTGATCCCGTGGTTGGTGATCCTGTCCCTGCCCTTTGCTCACACTCAGGATAATCTGCTGGGTACCAGGGCCAAGCTGAAAGCTCTGTCATAAACAAACCTCCCTCGTACACACCCTGGCCATTTGGTGTTGTTTCAGCCCAATTCACCCCAAGGGGATCATGAAGAGAAACCTCAGGTACCCTCTCTCAGAGGGATGTTGTAATAAACAGTTTATTTTAAATTACAAAAAAAAAAAAAAGTAAAGTTAATTCTAGGAAGCAACAGTGAAGTGGGAAATGAGGGATACATGCCATATTTTAGCTGAACAGAACTGACACAGTAAAGCTGATATTTTGTCTAAAAACACAAAGGGAATTGATTCATATTCTGTTCCTGACTGGTACCTGATAATTTCAGAGGTCCAAGTTCACAGCGTTCTACAAAGCATAGTGCAAAAACAATACCATTATATTTAAATATTAAAAATACCAACTCAGACTTCAGTAGGTGATTTCTGATACAACAGTCACAGGCTTCTATAAACAGTGTTGTCTGTTAGCTGGGTTCAGTATTTGGTCCCGGTTTTCCTCATACTTCTCTATCATTTTCTGCATGTCATGGTCAGCTCCAATAACCTTGGAGAGAAGAGGATGAACACTGACAATAACTGACACCGTAAAACTTGGCTTCTTTTGAGCAGAACAGGACTACCAGTGCAGCCAAACTGGGATACTCCTAGGGATTTGCCCAAGTTGCTTTCTGCTGGGAATTTGGCATTCCCTGAAAAGCTCCATGGCTGATCCTGCAAGCGATCCCAGTGAACAGCCTCTCAAATTGCACTGCAGAGATGGCAGACCCCACTTTTGTGCTATACACCAACAGCTATCACGTTTGTCTGAGGTTGTCCTTCCACAAAGGTTATCAGAAAAGCAGATTTATTTATTTTTACCACTAAACAATGCTCCTATTATTTGGAAAGCACAATCCCCCACATGCTGAATTGGTTATAATAAAAATAATACTCACAAGCACTGGGCAGGAAACTTCAAACAGTGCACGTTTAATGAGCCACTCTTCATAGAGCTCATGAATAGCTTCTAAATATTCCTAGAAAAGAAGCACTGGAATAATACAAATGCCCAGGGATGACATACACATTACAATCTTTAATCATTGGGAAGTAGTTAAGAGACACATAAAAGCCTGCAACATGTATCTTTCACTAACAAAAAATTAAAAAGCATCAGAAGGTTTTTGAGAAAAATTAATTCCCAGTACAAACTTTAACTCCAGGAAGACCTCGAAGACACAGCTTACAGGAGCACAGGGCTCTCAGCTCCTTTTAAGATCAAGCAACCATTATTCTCTCCCACAGGTAAAATGTGGTTCAAGATTTTACAGAGAAAAATACAACAAAGTAAGGACAAAAAGGGCAAGGCTGCAAAGAATATGTATGGGAGGCACTTTCTGTGTCAGTACATTTCCCTAGAATTCCCAGTTCACTTCTTGTAACTCAATTTCCTCTAAAAGCTCCCCTGCCTGTCATGAGCTGGCTTTTTTCTTCATGGAGACCACTTCACATTGCTCATTCATAATTGCTCCCCTCCTCTTCAGCAGAGCTGCAAAATAACACAAGGGCTCTTCAAATCCATTACAGGAGGATTTATTCTCCAAATTTCACATGGCCCAAAATTTAGCTCTTTGCACAGATCTTCAGCTGATGATTTGCACAGATCTTCTCCTGAGCCACCCACCCAGGGCTGCAGAGGGAACTGCATTCATGTCTGCTCAGGCTTCTTGAGAAGCCTTGTGGCACGAGGAGCCATGCTGTAAATTGGCACAGAAATCACCATTCCAGCACCACAGTTTGTTTTAAAGCAGATTCCCAAGCTCACAGGTTTCAAGGAGCTGCTTCCTTTCAGCCACAGCAGAGACACTTCTCCTGCACAAACATCCTGGTGGGAGCAGACAGCAAAGTGCCCACGGAAACCTCAGCACCTGCAAGCCCAGGCACCCGTGCCTCACCTGGGTGCTTTTGTGCCATTTCATGGTACAAAGGCAATTGACTTTCACATCCTAGAGAAGATTAGCAGTTGATTAATGCTGCACCTAAAGTCAGCTACAGTGCACTGATTACAAGAGCAGAACACCCGGGAGAGTCAGCATGCAAGACAGATCATTTTTTTAAAATAAATCTAAATTCAATATTCAGGGTTTAGTTTGCAGTGGAAACAGCTGCACCACATTCTGGCAATATACTCAGGACACAACTTTAGTATTTAGATTGGAATCATTCTGTTTTCAAAGTTCCTTGTAAGCACATATATCAGAGGAACTCCTTACCAGAGGAATGACTTTTTCCTCTTCCCTGCATCGTGTCTTTAGCCGCTCATAACAAACTTCAGGAGATGTCTGCAAATAAACTGCAGGAACAAAAATGTTAATAGTTATGTTCAAAGATCAGCTTTAAAAGCAAAGAAGAAACTCACTTCACAAACTATGGAAGGGAAGGATCCTGGCTTGAGTACCACCACTGAACCTCCCCTTCGGCACTACCCAACCCATGAACCACCCACAAACCCAAGCTGTCTGATGGTGGTCACTTTTATATTGAATAATGTGATTATTTATGGGGCAAGAAACAAGAATTATTTGTTTCTCCCAGAAAGGAAACCCACCCACAAACATGGCCCTCCAGACCCATCAAGATGTTACCTATCAAATCAACTGAAACATCAGTGTTGTTCTGGATCCAGTCAAACCATTCACTGAGGACAGCATAATCCACCTCTGGCATTTTTCCACTGAACAAACACAAGAGGCATCCCTCAGTGAGCAGCATGCAGAGATCAACTCCAAACTCTCATTTTGCTCACCTGACCACAATCCCTCCCCATTGACTTCAACATTTGTGAAAAGAAGCCCATGCAAATTGAAGGCTACATAAACTATTGTTTATAAAACAGAAAGACCAAATACTTTCCTTTTTTTTTTTTAAGTACTCAATGGTATTTTTTGCTCAGGTTCTCTGTATCAGCATCAGTTCAAATCTGTCCCAGGACATGCCACCAGAAGGGCTGGATTTACTGAGCAGCACTAACAATTCCTTACAGAAGCCACAGTAAAAGGCAGGAAAAATATAATGTCAGTGTGTCAATAAATTTACTCCCACTGGAAGAAATGTTTGTGGAAAGAGTAGTGAAATATTCAATATGCTTAACTCTGAACTCAGAGCACAGAATGCTGGAGACAAATGTCCCAAAGGTATCTCAGCAACAACAATAAAGTATCAGACAACTCAAGTAAAAGGGAGTTACTGAGGACATGTTAAGAATCACATACTATGTTTTTATTAGTGTATCAATTTTCACTTATTACCATATTCCTAAGTGTCAATTATTACTAATTTTACAGTATCCTCTCTACAAAACTGGTGACAGTAACACATACTCCATACTCTTTCCTAAACGCTTCTGCAATAGAAAAAGTGTTATTAAGAAGATGGAGTTGGGAGGCTCCTGTGCTCTCCAGCTGAATGATTAAGACCAGTTAGGCTATTTTAAATAGGATTGAAGAAAAATATTCCACAGATTTTTAAACCAGTCCCCTGGCAACTTGCTTTGATCACTTGCAAAAGTAAACAAAAGCAATAAAGATATTTCCCTAAGTATGGAAAAAAGCAAAATCCCTGTTTGTCCACCTCCCCTCCTGATCTGCCATCCAGAAATAGGGTAACACTGCTCACTGCTGCTCTTGATAATCGCATCAATTCTGGGTAGCAGGGATCTACATCAGCCAAACTCTGATTGTGCTACTTTCCTCCAGGATACATGGGGGAAATAGGAAGGCTGAAAGGAAATAAGAAAAAGCTCCACTGTTCTTACCCTAAAAGACAAATACATCCAAGTCAATTCTGCATTGACCTGCCCTACAGACAGCTTTCTTTCCCTGGGTAATCCTGGGAGGACTCTGGCTCAACATCCATAAAGATACAGGGTATACAAAAGGCACAAAATGGCGTTTACATTTCCAAAGTTTGCTGGCATTTGGCTCCTACCAAGTCAGGTTTTTACTAAGTCCAACATGAACAGAGTGAGTTTCTATCCCAAGCAGTGATGGACTCAGGGACGGTGAACTGCAGTGCTCCCCTACAGCACACCCTGCACACTCATGTGCACACACTTAAGACTCACCTAACACAGCCAGACTGACTCCTTTTAATGTGTCACAAAACAGCTACTTTCACACATTGCTCAATTATTCCTTCTTTTATTTATAATCCTTTTACACATCCTTTTCTTTTGGCTTGCTGTTGGTACTATCAGCTGCCTTCTAGCTTGCTGTAACAAAACAAAGCAAATGCCTTTTTTTCAACATTTAAAAAGTGCAAAACATCTTAGATGCCCTTAAAATTGTTGTTATTATTAACTCACAGTGTTGCCACAAACAGATTTAGCCTCATAGCAACTAAGTCTTTAGGAAAAAAAGCACTTTGTCTACAATGAAAAAAGAAGCCAGTAACTAAAAATGAGGATATTCCAGGCTGCTTGCAATGTGTGGACTGGGATGAACAATTTGTTTCTCTCCCCACTTCCAAAGGCTTTCCCGTAGCAGAGAGGTGCTCGTGCAGCATGGATGACACCTTGTGGCACAAACTGGATTGGTACCTCCAGGCCACTGAAAAACCCACTAAAACCCATCCAAACAAACAAACAAAACCCTGATTCCTGCACTATTTCAGTTACTTTGGGACAGAGGAGTTATATCTAGGGCAGCTAGGTGTAACTGTTACAATTGTTCTTTCTTTACTCACAGCCTACCAAGGCTTGCAGTCTATTGTGATCCTGTCAATCCTGATCCTGAGCAAGAGCACAGGACTTGAGACCCTGCTTGCAAGAAATGCCAATCCTGGATGCCAGGCTGGATAACACTGCCCAGCCTACAGTCTTATTCTTTCTATCTTTGTGGTTTTTTACCTGTGCAGCATGTGTTTGCTTCAAGTAAGATTTGGGTATTCAGCTGGAGAGCCAGTAACTTCAATAGATGGTGTCTAAATAATACTGAGTGCTAAATACTCAGGAGCACTGCTGAAAAAGGTTTTCCAGAGTCCTGCAGGAAATGGGCAGCACAGCCCATACCAAACATACTGCCACTCCAACACAGAACTGGCAGATTTCACAGGCCCCTTAAATGCATATTACCAAGAAATTATCATTTGATTAGGTATATGTTTAAAATAATGGATCCAAGAAAGTAAAGCAGAAAACCACATGCCATACCTTCGATAGAGGTTTTCCACAAAAATGTGTTTTGCACTGTGAATCGACCGTTCCATCATCCTTATGGGGGAAATCTGCAACACAAAACTTGACTCTCTACATTTTCATGTTTGTTTCTTTTCACACTCATGTGGCACATATGAAATACAATTTTCAGATCTTGTGAGAAACAAACTTACTGGGAGGGTGGGAACCACAAGGCAAACAAGGACTCCTGATCTTACTCTGATTTGTTATTCAGACACCAGTTCAAAGCCAAGTGCTCAGCATTCAGCTGAGCAGTGGAAGGTAACTCAGGGTACAAAAAAGCAGCAATCCATTTGGGATCTGCAGAACAATGGGAACTATTGCTGCCCAAAGTGCTGCTCCATCCCATGCACTGCTGGGTCACAGCACACAGCTGACATCAGACACATTAAAGAAAGGAAACAGGACTTTTAAAAGAAGTAACTGCAGCTGACAGAGCCCTGGCCTCAGCCAGCCCTGCACGTGTTCCACCAGCACTTCATGCTGGAGCAGGGAGATCCTCTGACACTCCTGGGCCTGACAGAGCAACTTCTCACCCAGGTTTCTGCACATTAATGAAGCAAAAATGGCTCCAGCAAATGACAAAAATGCTCAGACTGAAACAGAGGGAAATCCTCACGAATTCTTGAATTAATTTCTTCTCCAGCAGAACAGGATTTCTATTGTCTTGGAAAAACACCTCTTCCAAAAACCTAATGATTATATGTGTCACTTTCATATTTGGCATCGCCAACAGTTTGCCCTGACACAAACTCAGAAAACAGAACATAAGAACAATCAGTAAAATATAAGCATGGTATCTAAGACCAGGTCTTGTAATCAGGGAATGGAAGACAGCATAGAATGTAACAAAAGGTGCTTGAAGGAGAAAAGAATGAAGAAATCTCGATAAAAAGGTAGGATGTGAAATTTAGCATTAGAAAAAAGAAAAAAATTACAAGAAAAAAAGGAAGTCAACCACCTGAAACAGGAATAGAAAATGGTAGTGGAAGTATTTTGCATAAACAGAAGAAATGGCTAAATTTGTACTAGACAGCACGAAGCAGTACTATGAATTCTAACACAACATTACTTGGTATTTGCCAAAGATTTGAAAAAATGAAATTACAGACAAATCACTGACATGAAAGGAGGAAGAAATTTGTACAAGCCTAGCCCTGGAGGGTGTGCCCAAACAGCAGGATCAGTTTGGGGAAGTCGTGAGCAGGCGGGAGGCAGAGGTTTCACTCCCAGTGCACACGCTGAGCGTATCTATGTCTGCACCACAGAAACTCCTACTCACTGCAGGAACAAAGAATGAGTGCACACTGCATCCTAACTCTTGAACAGAAGGTTAAAAATATTTAGCACTCATAACCACATCTAATTGCTCTTAAAATCAAAAGAAGTTTCCTTACCATGGGCCTGGTGTGCTGCTCCAGCATGGTCAGCTGCACGTAGGTCTGCAGAGTTATCCCCCACCTTGATGCATCCTGGTACATTAAGGCCTGGGGTCAGAGATGGAAGCAGGACAGATGGACATTTGTTAGGACACACAGCAGGAAGTTGGGTATTTAGGAAGCTTTTACCCTATAGTAGCATTGCTCTAAGAAGTGCACTAAAACAGCTGACATCAGGTTTGATCAAAATGAAGGGATCATTTGCTCTCCACAATGGAGATACAGAATTACAGCCCTGTCCCTACAGACACTGAATGGGAGGCTGACTGAAGTCAGCAGGAATTAGTTATTCTGCACATGGAACAGTCAGAACCAAGTAATGAAAAAAACCTACCTACTCTATTTTTGTGCCCTGACAGATCCTCAGTGCACCCAGGGCATCCAGAAATCATACAGGGTTCTAAGTATGGTCTGGGCCTCAGAAAAGGTGTCCTTTAACACAGGCTATTCTTCCCAAAGGATCCTCACAGCAGCTCTCAGGTAGCTGTTCCACTTTCTGATTACTGCAATTCCACACTCACACAGAACTTACAAACAACAATCTATCCTCCACAGCAGAGAAAGGATTTCACTCAAAATAAAACATCATTCAGTGTCTGTTGGCTGAGGTGACAAGTTTTAAGCCAGCAGCAAAGCTTCAACCCACAGGTCTGACCTTCTGCTTTGCTCCCTGCCAAGATCAGACTATCCCATTGCTCCAAGGCTGCTGTGGTGTCGTGCAACACATGCCTCACCCCTTTCCTAACAATCAGAAAGGCATCAGCAACTCCTGGGAGGGACAATTTACTGTTCCAGAGGGCCTGTGCTAACACTGATGGTATTTAAGGCTGCAGAGCCTGAGCACAGACCCCTGCCTCAGCCACAGTGGGGTTTCTGCAGAGGGGCTGAGCCCCAAGCCCAGGGCTGACAGCAGGGACCACTTCCAGCATCCCAGCAAGGCCAGTGTGCAGCTGCAGCTGGGACCCAGGGACATCCTGGGGGGAGCAGTTCCAAGAAGCCTCGGCCACCCAAAAGACAACAGAAGTCCTCAACTCCTCACTGGGCTGAATTTTCCTTACCTGCAGCAGCCACAGGATCACAGATTCATGCAGGGTTAAAGGGCTGGAATGGCTTTAAATCCCATCCAGTGCCCCCCCTGCCACGGCAGGGACACCTTGCACTGTCCCAGGCTGCTCCCAGCCCCAGTGTCCAGCCTGGCCTTGGGCACTGCCAGGGATCCAGGGGCAGCCACAGCTGCTCTGGGCACCCTGTGCCAGGGCCTGCCCACCCTGCCAGGGAGCAATTCCTAATTCCCAATATCCCATCCAGCCCTGCCCTCTGGCACTGGGAGCCATTCCCTGTGTCCTGTCCCTGCAGTTCCTGAGGAATTCTCCCTCTCTGGGTTCCCTGCATCCCCTCAGACCCTGGAAGGAGCTGTGAGGTCTCCACACAACCTTCTCCTGTCCAGCCTGAGCAGCCACAGCTCTCCCAGCCTGGCTCCACAGGGGAGGTGCTCCAGTCCCCTCAGCAGCTCTTTGGCCTCCTCTGGATTTGCTCCAACAATTCCATGTCCTCCTTGTGTTGGGGGCACCAGAACTGTTCACAGAACTCCAGTCCAACAACATTAATTGACCAGATCCACCCCTCACCTCACCTCACCTCCTTCCCTTCTTTGAAACAGGCACAAGCACATACGGAAACAACTGCCACACTCAGGGCTTACCTTCCTGGGAATTGCTTTAATTCCCCCCATGGGACACACAATCCTTGCCAAAACCACACTTTATATGCAGTGCTTCTATTACATGCATGTCTTAACCGCAGTAGAAGCTCTTTTGCTGTGTGAAGCTTTAGTTTTTGCTGTGTGAGATTTGGATCACACCTTTTGTAGCAGTTTTGCTGGCTGATAAAAAGCCATCACACATCTTGCTAAAAGAACAGCCACTGTAACTGCAGGAATAATTTCTGCCACTTACCAGGATATTATGACCTCGAACATTCCTCCACTTGGTCAAGGGTTCCTTCAAAACCTGGTTAAAAATAATTACTCCATGTTAAACACATCTTACATTCAAAATACTTAATGTGACCCTACAAGTGTACAACTATTCTTAAGGAATACTTGTGCAGTAAATCAGAGTATTCAGGACTTGTATTTGAAAGCTCATCACACTTAAAAAACCAGCACTGAATTCTGTAATACAAAAGGTAATAAAGAAAATAATGAACACTGCTAAAAATAGAGACATGTCAATATCCAGCCTCTTCTTAGCATTTTTAAACACTGATAGATTACTTTATAAGCCTGGAGGGAATTTTTTTTTTTGAGTCAAAAACAGTGCCATGTAAGGGAAAGAACAGGTTTGGACAGTACTTAGCATTTCAACGACAAGCCCATCCCCTCACAAATTAATTTCTCATAAAGTAACACTTGTCAGCAAAGGAAGAGGATCAGATTGCTACCACATTCATTTTTATTTTATTTTTGTGTTCGAACAAACAAAATGTATAGAAATCTTTTACAAAATTAATCAGATTTTCCCTGAACAGGTAAAATCACAAGAGACCTGCCTGGTTCAAACAGGGTCTAAATCTACAATAATTCTGTAGAGTCAGGCCTAGGAGAATGTCATCAGCCTGGGAACTTAAGTAGCTACCTAAAAATGCTGCACTGTAGGCAAATTAAAGTCTGTTATCCTGTGGATTAACAGCTAATTACTTCATAAGGACAATTCCTGTTAAATTACCAAAAAACATCTGGCAACCAAGCATTTCTATGAGGACTGCTGAAACTTATTGCCAAATGTGTAGCCAAGTCCGTTGGGGAAAGCATTAATATCTGTTGTACAAGAACAATTGTTCACTGAGGTTTGACCTTGATTTTGTTTAAAATGCAACAAGCCTGCCCTTCCCCTAGCCTGTTTCTAAGCACCATGAAATCAAACACCAGATCAGTCTAAGAAATCTCCTGAAACAGTTCTAACAGATTTTCCTTTTATTAAAAAAGCCATCTATTCACTGAGATGTCTGTTACATGGCATAGGTATTTTTACATAATAATTCTCTACTTTGCTTTTACCAGAGCCATCTAAGATTCCAGTGACATGAAATGGCAAACAGGCAAGTCCAAACATGCCCATGCTCTGCGGGTTGCTGTTATTTCATAAAGGCACAAACACTGATTCACAGGTTTTTCTGGTATTTTGGCATCCAGTACATACCATATGTGATCTACATTTCTGTGCTGCAGTTTGACTGTAAAAGGTTGGGGTGCTGCCCCAGCACGCCCCTGGCTCAGCCCCTGCTGCTCCCTCCTCTCGCACCCAAGGACATGTTGGATCTAAGACAAGCAGCTGCTCAGTGAGGGAAATAAGGACAAAGAAACGTGCATCCAGTACCTCAATGCTGGTAGTCTGTGCAAAATAATCCAGGCATGTTGTTTTTCCACTGGCAATGTTGCCCTCGATAC
The DNA here is from genome assembly GCF_017590055.1 of Onychostruthus taczanowskii. Classification (NCBI taxonomy): domain Eukaryota; kingdom Metazoa; phylum Chordata; class Aves; order Passeriformes; family Passeridae; genus Onychostruthus; species Onychostruthus taczanowskii. Next base: position 1,140,372 of record NW_024498562.1, read on the forward strand.
AGATCTGGTGAAAAGCAGAGTCACTTTGTCACACTGTGGCAGAGCAGTGACAGAGCGTTAGAAATGCCCCCTGCCCCTCCAACACGCCAGCTCCCCACGCTGGGAACAGATTATTCCATGGGATCCGTTTGGATGTTGTGACTCTCCCAGACTTCCACTTTTCCCCCTCCCTGCTACCCCCACAGCCAGCCCCTGTCCTGCTTCCAGCTTCCTTCCCCTTCCCAGTGTCCCAGGGGCTCCAGAGGGTCACCTGCTGCTCCCCACTCTGTCACAGGCCACCTCAGAAACCTGACTCCCACTTCAAATAAGTGCCAGCTGGAGTAATAACTTCAGCATCCATTATACAGATAGCTTAAACCTTAAGAGGGACCACATTTTTATTTTCAGAAACCTAAACAACTAAAATAAACTAAGACAATTTTTTTTCAACTGCCTTAAAATAATTTATAGTCCGGGGGGTTATAAGGCAATGGCAAGGCTACACATGCAACACTGAACCCAAACTGCCACCTGTCCTGACACAAGCCCTCACAATTTTTGCACAGATCTCCCACAATTTTACCACCATTTTCAGAACCAGACCAGCGTAGCCTTGCAGAGGGTATGACCCAGTGACAGAGCCACCACTACACAGTGACACAGCTATGGCCTACAGCTGCCAATACATACACACTCCAATTATAATGGAATTACAATGAAAGAGGCTGCACTTTTTACTTTGTTTTATGAACAAAATGCAAATACTTACAATTCTCTTTCTAGCGTCTTTTTTTATCAGATGCTTATCTAGAATGGAAATAAACAACAGTTAAAATCAAAGCGGTCTTCATAACGTAGTTATACTGAGTATCTTAATGTGAGACCCTCCAGATCCCGTTTTAGATTCCCTATGGCTTATTGTTACTATTTTCTAAATTATCAGCCTTCAAGGTTTTAGGTAATTATTGGGTCATGTAACAGACACACTGTGGCATCGACTGACACAGGTTTAGCCGAAGTTCTCCACTGTCCCTGACACTGCCAAGAGTCTGACGGTGAGTGCTCACACTTTCATCAGATTTTTGCTCCATCTGCTGCTCCTCAGTGGGTCTCACAGGGGAAAAATGAATTTTGGAAAGACCAGTTGGAGCAGCACCCACTGGCCTCACAGGCCCGGCGGATTACAGAGCAGCTCCAAAACAAACACCTTACACCTCACGACAGCAGTAAAAAACCGGTCCAAGCCAAGCTGAGCTTACAGGACCCTTCACCCAGCCAAGCACGGCAGGAAGGCAGGGACGGGCCCGGCGGTCAGCCCCGCTCAGAGCTCCAGTCTGATCCCGCTCCTGCTGCCCCAAAGCCGCTCCAGAGCCCGACCTCTCTCCTGCTCGCCCGGAGCCGCTCCCGGCTCTGACCCCGCTCCCGCTCCCCCGGAGCCGCTCCAGCGCATCCCGAGGGCCCGCACGGAGCCGAAGCCGGGCCCGGCCCAGCCCAGCCCGTCCCCGCGGTTCCGCCTCGCACTCACGGTCGGCAGCGGCGCGGGGCCCGCCCGCCGAGGGGCCC